>NW_026291015.1:262500-321732 GCF_023373465.1 Oncorhynchus keta | reverse complement strand
GACCATAGACTGCTGGATATGTACCCTACATGGCTATTCTAGACTATAGACTGCTGGATATGTACTCTAAATGGCCAAGCTAGACCATAGACTGCTGGATATGTACCCTACATGGCCAAGCTAGACCATAGACTGCTGGATATGTACACTACATGGCTATTCTAGACCATAGACTGCTGGATATGTACCCTACATGGCTATTCTAGACCATAGACTGCTGGATATGTACCCTACATGGCCACTCTAGACCATAGACTGCTGGATATGTACTCTACATGGCTATTCTAGACCATAGACTGCTGGATATGTACCATACATGGCTATTCTAGACCATAGACTGCTGGATATGTACCCTACATGGCCAAGCTAGACCATAGACTGCTGGATATGTACCCTACATGGCTATTCTAGACCATAGACTGCTGGATATGTACCCTACATGGCTATTCTAGACCATAGACTGCTGGATATGTACCCTACATGGCCAAGCTAGACCATAGACTGCTGGATATGTACTCTACATGGCTATTCTAGAACATAGACTGCTGGATATGTACCCTACATGGCTATTCTAGAACATAGACTGCTGGATATGTACCCTACATGGCCAAGCTAGACCATAGACTGCTGGATATGTACTCTACATGGCTATTCTAGAACATAGACTGCTGGATATGTACACTACATGGTCAAGCTAGACTATAGACTGCTGGATATGTACCCTACATGGCTATTCTAGAACATAGACTGCTGGATATGTACCCTACATGGCCAAGCTAGACCATAGACTGCTGGATATGTACTCTACATGGCCAAGCTCGACCACAGACTGCTGGATATGTTCCCTACATGGCCAAGTAATCCTTCTCACCCCCTTCCCCCAACAAGATTTAGATGCAAGTGGCTGTTCTGGTTGTCATAAGGTGTATGCCCAATTTGTACATAAGGCCTGCTAAATGACTTAAATGTAAATGTAAATGTAAGCTAGACCATAGACTGCTGGATATGTACCCTACATGGCCAAGCTAGACCATAGACTGCTGGATATGTACCCTACATGGCCAAGCTAGACCATAGACTGCTGGATATGTACCCTACATGGCTATTCTAGACCATAGACTGCTGGATATGTACCCTACATGGCTATTCTAGACCATAGACTGCTGGATATGTACCCTACATGGCTATTCTAGACCATAGACTGCTGGATATGTACCCTACATGGCTATTCTAGACCATAGACTGCTGGATATGTACCATACATGGCTATTCTAGACTATATACTGCTGGATATGTACTCTACATGGCCAAGCTAGACCATAGACTGCTGGATATGTACACGACATGGCTATTCTAGACCATAGACTGCTGGATATGTACTCTTCATGGCTATTCTAGACCATAGACTGCTGGATATGTACCCTACATGGCTATTATAGACCATAGACTGCTGGATATGTACCCTACATGGCTATTCTAGACCATAGACTGCTGGATATGTACTCTTCATGGCTATTCTAGACCATAGACTGCTGGATATGTACCCTACATGGCCAAGCTAGACCATAGACTGCTGGATATGTACCCTACATGGCCAAGCTAGACCATAGACAGCTGGATATGTACACTACATGGCCAAGCTAGACCATAGACTGCTGGATATGTACCCTACATGGCCAAGCTAGACCATAGACTGCTGGATATGTACCCTACATGGCCAAGCTAGACCATAGACTGCTGGATATGTACTCTACATGGCTATTCTAGACCATAGACTGCTGGATATGTACCCTACATGGCTATTCTAGACTATAGACTGTGCTGGATATGTACCCTACATGGCTATTCTAGACTATAGACTGCTGGATATGTACTCTACATGGCCAAGCTAGACCATAGACTGCTGGATATGTACCCTACATGGCCAAGCTAGACCATAGACTGCAGGATATGTACACTACATGGCCAAGCTAGACCATAGACTGCTGGATATGTACCCTACATGGCTATTCTAGACCATAGACTGCTGGATATGTACCCTACATGGCTATTCTAGACTATAGACTGCTGGATATGTACTCTACATGGCCAGGCTAGACCATAGACTGCTGGATATGTACCCTACATGGCCAAGCTAGACCATAGACTGCTGGATATGTACCCTATATGGCTATTCACGACCATAGACTTCTGGATATGTACTCTACTTGGCCAGGCTAGACCATAGACTGCTGGATATGTACCCTACATGGCCAAGCTAGATCATAGACTGCTGGATATGTATCCTACATGGCTATTCTAGACCATAGCCTCTGGATATGTACCCTACATGGCTATTCTAGACCATATACTGCTGGATATGTACCCTACATGGCTATTCTAGACCGTAGACTGCTGGATATGTACTCTACATGGCCAAGCTAGACCATAGACTGCTGGATATGTATCCTACATGACTATTCTAGACTATAGACTGCTGGATATGTACCCTACATGGCTATTATAGACCATAGACTGCTGGATATGTACTCTACATGGCCAAGCTAGACCATAGACTGCTGGATATGTACTCTACATGGCTATTCTAGACTATAGACTGCTGGATATGTACACTACATGGCCAAGCTAGACCATACTCTGGATATGTACCCTACATGGCTATTCTAGACTATAGATTGCTGGATATGTACACTACATGGCCAAGCTAGACCATAGACTGCTGGATATGTACCCTACATGGTTATTCTAGACTATAGACTGCTGGATATGTACTCTACATGGCTATTCTAGACCAAAGACCGCTGGATATGTACCCTACATGGCTATTCTAGACCATAGACTGCTGGATATGTACCATACATGGCTATTCTAGACCATAGACTGCTGGATATATACCCTACATGGCTATTCTAGACCAAAGACCGCTGGATATGTACTCTACATGGCTATTCTAGACCATAGACTGCTGGATATGTACCCTACATGGCTATTCTAGACCATAGACTGCTGGATATGTACCCTACATGGCTATTCTAGACCATAGACTGCTGGATATGTACCCTACATGGCTATTCTAGACTATAGACTGCTGGATATGTACTCTACATGGCTATTCTAGACCATAGACTGCTGGATATGTACCCTACATGGCTATTCTAGACCATCGACTGCTGGATATGTACCATACATGGCTATTCTAGACCATAGACTGCTGGATATGTACCCTACCTGGCTTTTCTAGACATAGACTGCTGGATATGTACCCTACATGGCTATTCTAGACCATAGACTGCTGGATATGTACTCTACATGGCTATTCTAGACCATAGACTGCTGGATATGTACCTACATGGCTATTCTAGACCATAGACTGCTGAATATGTACCCTTCATGGCTATTCTAGACCATAGACTGCTGGATATGTACCCTACATGGCTATTCTAGACCATAGACTGCTGGATATGTACTCTACATGGCTATTCTAGACCATATACTGCTGGATATGTACCCTACATGGCTATTCTAGACCATATACTGCTGGATATGTACCCTACATGGCTATTCTAGACCATCGACTGCTGGATATGTACCATACATGGCTATTCTAGACCATAGACTGCTGGATATGTACCCTACCTGGCTTTTCTAGACTATAGACTGCTGGATATGTACCCTACATGGCTATTCTAGACCATAGACTGCTGGATATGTACCCTACCTGGCTTTTCTAGACTATAGACTGCTGGATATGTACTCTACATGGCTATTCTAGACCAAATACCGCTGGATATGTACCCTACATGGCTATTCTAGACCATAGACTGCTGGATATGTACCATACATGGCTATTCTAGATCATAGACTGCTGGATATATACCCTACATGGCTATTCTAGACCAAAGACCGCTGGATATGTACTCTACATGGCTATTCTAGACCATAGACTGCTGGATATGTACCCTACATGGCTATTCTAGACCATAGACTGCTGGATATGTACCCTACATGGCTATTCTAGACCATAGACTGCTGGATATGTACCCTACATGGCTATTCTAGACTATAGACTGCTGGATATGTACTCTACATGGCTATTCTAGACCATAGACTGCTGGATATGTACCCTACATGGCTATTCTAGACCATCGACTGCTGGATATGTACCATACATGGCTATTCTAGACTATAGACTGCTGGATATGTACCCTACCTGGCTTTTCTAGACTATAGACTGCTGGATATGTACCCTACATGGCTATTCTAGACCATAGACTGCTGGATATGTACTCTACATGGCTATTCTAGACCATAGACTGCTGGATATGTACTCTACGTGGCTATTCTAGACCATAGACTGCTGAATATGTACCCTTCATGGCTATTCTAGACCATAGACTGCTGGATATGTACCCTACATGGCTATTCTAGACCATAGACTGCTGGATATGTACTCTACATGGCTATTCTAGACCATATACTGCTGGATATGTACCCTACATGGCTATTCTAGACCATATACTGCTGGATATGTACCCTACATGGCTATTCTAGACCATCGACTGCTGGATATGTACCATACATGGCTATTCTAGACCATAGACTGCTGGATATGTACCCTACCTGGCTTTTCTAGACCATAGACTGCTGGATATGTACCCTACATTGCTATTCTAGACCATAGACTGCTGGATATGTACTCTAAATGGCCAAGCTTGACCATAGTCTGGATATGTACCCTACATGGCTATTCTAGACCATAGACTGCTGGATATGTACCCTACATGGCTATTCTAGACTATAGACTGCTGGATATGTACTCTACATGGCCAGGCTAGACCGTAGACTGCTGGATATGTACCCTACATGGCTATTCTAGACCATAGACTCTGGATATGTACCCTACATGGCCAAGCTCGACCACAGACTGCTGGATATGTTCCCTACATGGCTATTCTAGACCATAGACTGCTGGATATGTACCCTACATGGCTATTCTAGACCATAGACTGCTGGATATGTACCCTACATGGCTATTCTAGACCATAGACTGCTGGATATGTACCCTACATGGCTATTCTAGACCATAGACTGCTGGATATGTACCCTACATGGCTATTCTAGACTATAGACTGCTGGATATGTACTCTACATGGCTATTCTAGACCATAGACTGCTGGATATGTACCCTACATGGCTATTCTAGACCATATACTGCTGGATATGTACCATACATGGCTATTCTAGACCATAGACTGCTGGATATGTACCCTACCTGGCTTTTCTAGACTATAGACTGCTGGATATGTACCCTACATGGCTATTCTAGACCATAGACTGCTGGATATGTACTCTACATGGTTATTCTAGACCATAGACTGCTGGATATGTACTCTACATGGCCAAGCTAGACCATAGACTGCTGGATATGTACCCTACATGGCTATTCTAGACTATAGACTGCTGGATATGTACCCTACATGGCTATTCTAGACCATATACTGCTGGATATGTACCCTACATGGTTATTCTAGACCATAGACTGCTGGATATGTACCCTACATGGCCAAGCTAGACCATATACTGCTGTATATGTACCCTACATGGCCAAGCTAGACCATAGACTGCTGGATATGTACCCTACATGGCTATTCTAGACCATAGACTGCTGGATATGTACCCTACATTGCTATTCTAGACCATAGACTGCTGGATATGTACTCTAAATGGCCAAGCTTGACGATAGTCTGGATATGTACCCTACATGGCTATTCTAGACTATAGACTGCTGGATATGTACCCTACATGGCTATTCTAGACTATAGACTGCTGGATATGTACTCTACATGGCCAGGCTAGACCATAGACTGCTGGATATGTACCCTACATTGCTATTCTAGACCATAGACTGCTGGATATGTACCCTACATGGCTATTATAGACCATAGACTGCTGGATATGTATTCTACATGGCCAAGCTAGACCATAGACTGCTGGATATGTACCCTACATTGCTATTCTATACCATAGACTGCTGGATATGTACTCTAAATGGCCAAGCTTGACCATAGTCTGGATATGTATCCTACATGGCTATTCTAGACTATAGACTGCTGGATATGTACCCTACATGGCTATTCTAGACTATAGACTGCTGGATATGTACTCTACATGGCCAGGCTAGACCATAGACTGCTGGATATGTACCCTACATGGCTATTCTAGACCATAGACTCTGGATATGTACCCTACATGGCCAAGCTCGACCACAGACTGCTGGATATGTTCCCTACATGGCTATTCTAGACCATAGACTGCTGGATATGTACCCTACATGGCTATTCTAGACCATAGACTGCTGGATATGTACCCTACATGGCTATTCTAGACCATAGACTGCTGGATATGTACCCTACATGGCTATTCTAGACCATAGACTGCTGGATATGTACCCTACATGGCTATTCTAGACTATAGACTGCTGGATATGTACTCTACATGGCTATTCTAGACCATAGACTGCTGGATATGTACCCTACATGGCTATTCTAGACCATAGACTGCTGGATATGTACCATACATGGCTATTCTAGACCATAGACTGCTGGATATGTACCCTACCTGGCTTTTCTAGACTATAGACTGCTGGATATGTACCCTACATGGCTATTCTAGACCATAGACTGCTGGATATGTACTCTACATGGCTATTCTAGACCATAGACTGCTGGATATGTACTCTACATGGCCAAGCTAGACCATAGACTGCTGGATATGTACCCTACATGGCTATTCTAGACCATAGACTGCTGGATATGTACTCTACATGGCCAAGCTCGACCACAGACTGCTGGATATGTTCCCTACATGGCTATTCTAGACCATAGACTGCTGGATATGTACTCTACATGGCTATTCTAGACCATAGACTGCTGGATATGTACTCTACATGGCCAAGCTAGACCATAGACTGCTGGATATGTACCCTACATGGCTATTCTAGACCAAAGACCGCTGGATATGTACCATACATGGCTATTCTAGACTATAGACTGCTGGATATGTACTCTACATGGCTATTCTAGACTATAGACTGCTGGATATGTACCCTACATGGCTATTCTAGACTATAGACTGCTGGATATGTACCCTACATGGCTATTCTAGACTATAGACTGCTGGATATGTACCCTACATGGCTATTCTAGACTATAGACTGCTGGATATGTATTCTACATTGCCAAGCTACACCATAGACAGCTGGATATGTGCCCTACATGGTTATTCTAGACCATAGACTGCTGGATATGTACCCTACATGGCCAAGCTAGACCATATACTGCTGTATATGTACCCTACATGGCCAAGCTAGACCATAGACCGCTGGATATATACCCTACATGGCTATTCTAGACCATAGACTGCTGGATATGTACCCTACATGGCTATTCTAGACTATAGACTGCTGGATATGTACCCTACATGGCTATTCTAGACCATAGACTGCTGGATATGTACCCTACATGGATATTCTAGACCATAGACTGCTGGATATGTACCCTACATTGCTATTCTAGACCATAGACTGCTGGATATGTACTCTAAATGGCCAAGCTTGACCATAGTCTGGATATGTATCCTACATGGCTATTCTAGACTATAGACTGCTGGATATGTACCCTACATGGCTATTCTAGACCATAGACTGCTGGATATGTACCCTACATGGCTATTCTAGACTATAGACTCTGGATATGTACCCTACATGGCCAAGCTAGACCATAGACTGCTGGATATGTACTCTACATGGCTATTCTAGACCATAGACAGCTGGATATGTACCCTACATGGCTATTCTAGACTATAGACTGCTGGATATGTACCCTACATGGCTATTCTAGACTATAGACTGCTGGATATGTACTCTACATGGCCTAGCTAGACCATAGACTGCTGGATATGAACCCTATATGGCCAAGCTAGACCATAGACTGCTGGATATGTACCCTACATGGCCAAGCTAGACTATAGACTGCTGGATATGTACTCTACATGGCCAGGCTAGACCATAGACTGCTGGATATGTACCCTACATGGGCAAGCTAGACCATAGACTGCTGAATATGTACCCTACATGGCCAAGCTAGACTATAGACTGCTGGATATGTACTCTACATGTTTATTCTAGACCATAGACTGCTGAATATGTACCCTACATGGCCAAGCTAGACCATAGACTGCTGTATATGTACCCTACATGGCTATTCTAGACCATAGACTGCTGGATATGTACTCTAAATGGCCAAGCTAGACCATACTCTGGATATGTACCCTACATGGCCAAGCTAGACCATAGACTGCTGTATATGTACCCTACATGGTTATTCTAGACTATAGACTGCTGGATATGTCCTCTACATGGCTATTCTAGAGCAAAGACTGCTGGATATGTACTCTACATGGCTATTGTAGACCATAGACTGCTGGATATGTACCCTACATGGCTATTCTAGACTATAGACTGCTGGATATGTACCCTACATGGCTATTCTAGACTATAGACTGCTGGATATGTACTCTACATGGCCAGGCTAGACCATAGACTGCTGGATATGTACCCTACATGGGCAAGCTAGACCATAGACTGCTGGATATGTACCCTACATGGCCAAGCTAGACTATAGACTGCTGGATATGTACTCTACATGGCCAGGCTAGACCATAGACTGCTGGATATGTACCCTACATGGGCAAGCTAGACCATAGACTGCTGAATATGTACCCTACATGGCCAAGCTAGACTATAGACTGCTGGATATGTACTCTACATGTTTATTCTAGACCATAGACTGCTGAATATGTACCCTACATGGCCAAGCTAGACCATAGACTGCTGTATATGTACCCTACATGGCTATTCTAGACCATAGACTGCTGGATATGTACTCTAAATGGCCAAGCTAGACCATACTCTGGATATGTACCCTACATGGCCAAGCTAGACCATAGACTGCTGTATATGTACCCTACATGGTTATTCTAGACTATAGACTGCTGGATATGTCCTCTACATGGCTATTCTAGAGCAAAGACCGCTGGATATGTACCATACATGGCTATTCTAGACCATAGACTGCTGGATATGTACCCTACATGGCTATTCTAGACCATATACTGCTGGATATGTACACTACATGGCCAAGCTAGACCATAGACTGCTGGATATGTACCCTACATGGTTATTCTAGACTATAGACTGCTGGATATGTTCCCTACATGGCTATTCTAGACCATAGACTGCTGGATATGTACCCTACATGGCTATTCTAGACTATAGACTGCTGGATATGTACACTACATGGCCAAGCTAGACCATAGACTGCTGGATATGTACCCTACATGGTTATTCTAGACTATAGACTGCTGGATATGTACCCTACATGGCTATTCTAGACCATAGACTGCTGGATATGTACCCTACATGGCTATTCTAGACTATAGATTGCTGGATATGTACACTACATGGCCAAGCTAGACCATAGACTGCTGGATATGTACCCTACATGGTTATTCTAGACTATAGACTGCTGGATATGTACCCTACATGGCTATTCTAGACCATAGACTGCTGGATATGTACCCTACATGGCTATTCTAGACTATAGACTGCTGGATATGTACCCTACATGGCTATTCTAGACTATAGACTGCTGGATATGTACCCTACATGGCTATTCTAGACCATAGACTGCTGGATATGTACCCTACATGGCTATTCTAGACCATAGACTGCTGGATATGTACCCTACATGGCTATTCTAGACTATAGACTGCTGGATATGTAACCTACATGGCCTAGCTAGACCATAGACTGCTGGATATGTACCCTACATGGCTATTCTAGACTATAGACTGCTGGATATGTACTCTACATGGCCAAGGTAGACCATAGACTGCTGGATATGTACCCTACATGGCTATTCTAGACCATAGACTGCTGGATATGTACCCTACATGGCTATTCTAGACCATAGACTGCTGGATATGTACCCTACATGGCTATTCTAGACCATAGACTGCTAAACTTCCGGGTTGGAGCGAGCGGTCGCATCGCACACCCGCTCCGCAGGTTGTATAACTTTTTCATTACATTCCATTATAGTACAACGGTTGATTTGTCTAATCTTAGCAATTTCTTCTTAGCTAGCTACATAGCCTTCCTTGTATCAGAGATAATTGCATAATTATCGTATTTCGTCGCCCTAACGTAGCCTTCACTGCTATTCGCCCAGCAGCTAGCATACGCTAGCAAACGCTAGTATCACATCTTCATTTCATTTCATTACAGTACAACGGTTTGATTTGTTTGATCGTAGCTAGCTACATAGCTAGCTACATAGCCGTCCTTGTATCAAAGATAATTGTGTAGTCTAGAGCGATTTTCTAGGTTAGCTAGCCAGCTATTGTCGTTCTTTTAACGCAACGTAACGTAAACAACACTGCTAGCTAGCCAGCTAGCCCCCGATTAGTAGCACTGTAGAAACTATTACACTCAACGGAACGACTTGATTAGTGTAGTGTCAACAACGCAGCTACTGCCAGCTAGCCTACTTCAGCAGTACTGTATCATTTTAATCATTTTAGTCACTAAGATTCTTGCTACGTAAGCTTAACTTTCTGAACATTCGAGACGTGTAGTCCACTTGTCATTCCAATCTCCTTGCATTAGCGTAGCCTCTTCTGTAGCCTGTCAACTATGTGTCTGTCTATCCCTGTTCTCTCCTCTCTGCACAGACCATACAAACGCTCCACACCGCGTGGCCGCGGCCACCCTAATCTGGTGGTCCCAGCGCGTACGACCCACGTGGAGTTCCAGGTCTCCGGTAGCCTCTGGAACTGCCGATCTGCGGCCAACAAGGCAGAGTTCATCTCAGCCTACGCCTCCCTCCAGTCCCTCGACTTCTTGGCACTGACGGAAACATGGATCACCACAGAAAACACTGCTACTCCTACTGCTTTCTCCTCGTCCGCCCACGTGTTCTCACACACCCGAGAGCTTCTGGTCAGCGGGGTGGTGGCACCGGGATCCTCATCTCTCCCAAGTGGTCTTTCTCTCTTTCTCCCCTTACCCATCTGTCTATCGCCTCCTTTGAATTTCATGCTGTCACAGTTACCAGCCCTTTCAAGCTTAACATCCTTATCATTTATCGCCCTCCAGGTTCCCTTGGAGAGTTCATCAATGAGCTTGATGCCTTGATAAGCTCCTTTCCTGAGGACGGCTCACCTCTCACAGTTCTGGGCGACTTTAACCTCCCTACATTGTCTACCTTTGACTCATTCCTCTCTGCCTCCTTCTTTCCACTCCTCTCCTCTTTTGACCTCACCCTCTCACCTTCCCCCCTACTCACAAGGCAGGCAATACGCTTGACCTCATCTTTACTAGATGCTGTTCTTCCACTAACCTCATTGCAACTCCCTCCAAGTCTCCGACCACTACCTTGTATCCTTTTCCCTCTCGCTCTCATCCAACACTTCCCACACTGCCCCTACTGATGGTATCGCGCCGTCCCAACCTGCTCTCTCCCCCCGCTATCTCTCCTCTTCCATCCTATCATCTCTTCCCTCTGCTCAAACCTTCTCCAACCTATCTCCTGATTCTGCCTCCTCAACCCTCCTCTCCTCCCTTTCTGCATCCTTTGACTCTCTATGTCCCCTATCCTCCAGGCCGGCTCGGTCCTCCCTCCCGCCTCCGTGGCTCGACGACTCATTGCGAGCTCACAGAACAGGGCTCCGGGCAGCCGAGCGGAAATGGAGGAAAACTCGCCTCCCTGCGGACCTGGCATCCTTTCACTCCCTCCTTTCTACATTTTCCTCCTCTGTCTCTGCTGCTAAATCCACTTTCTACCATTCTAAATTCCAAGCATCTGCCTCTAACCCTAGGAAGCTCTTTGCCACCTTCTCCTCCCTCCTGAATCCACCCCCTCCTCCCTCTCTGCAGATGACTTCGTCCCATTTTGAAAAGAAGGTCGACGACATCCGATCCTCGTTTGCTAAGTCAAACGACACCGCTAGTTCTGCTCACACTGCCCTACCCTATGCTCTGACCTCTTTCTCCCTCTCTCTCCAGATGAAATCTCGCGTCTTGTGACGGCCGGCCGCCCAACAACCTGCCCGCTTGACCCTATCCCCTCCTCTCTTCTCCAGACCATTTCCGGAGACCTTCTCCCTTACCTCACCTCGCTCATCAACTCATCCCTGACCGCTGGCTACGTCCCTTCCGTCTTCAAGAGAGCGAGAGTTGCACCCCTTCTGAAAAAACCTACACTCGATCCCTCCGACGTCAACAACTACAGACCAGTATCCCTTCTCTCTTTTCTCTCCAAAACTCTTGAGCGTGCCGTCCTTGGCCAGCTCTCCCGCTATCTCTCTCAGAATGACCTTCTTGATCCAAATCAGTCAGGTTTCAAGACTAGTCATTCAACTGAGACTGCTCTTCTCTGTATCACGGAGGCGCTCCGCACTGCTAAAGCTAACTCTCTCTCCTCTGCTCTCATCCTTCTAGACCTATCGGCTGCCTTCGATACTGTGAACCATCAGATCCTCCTCTCCACCCTCTCCGAGTTGGGCATCTCCGGCGCGGCCCACGCTTGGATTGCGTCCTACCTGACAGGTCGCTCCTACCAGGTGGCGTGGCGAGAATCTGTCTCCTCACCACGCGCTCTCACCACTGGTGTCCCCCAGGGCTCTGTTCTAGGCCCTCTCTTATTCTCGCTATACACCAAGTCACTTGGCTCTGTCATAACCTCACATGGTCTCTCCTATCATTGCTATGCAGACGACACACAATTAATCTTCTCCTTTCCCCCTTCTGATGACCAGGTGGCGAATCGCATCTCTGCATGTCTGGCAGACATATCAGTGTGGATGACGGATCACCACCTCAAGCTGAACCTCAGCAAGACGGAGCTCCTCTTCCTCCCGGGGAAGGACTGCCCCGTTCCATGATCTCGCCATCACGGTTGACAACTCCATTGTGTCCTCCTCCCAGAGCGCTAAGAACCTTGGCGTGATCCTGGACAACACCCTGTCGTTCTCAACTAACATCAAGGCGGTGTCCCGTTCCTGTAGGTTCATGCTCTACAACATCCGCAGAGTACGACCCTGCCTCACACAGGAAGCGGCGCAGGTCCTAATCCAGGCACTTGTCATCTCCCGTCTTGATTACTGCAACTCGCTGTTGGCTGGGCTCCCTGCCTGTGCCATTAAACCCCTACAACTCATCCAGAACGCCGCAGCCCGTCTGGTGTTCAACCTTCCCAAGTTCTCTCACGTCACCCCGCTCCTCCGCTCTCTCCACTGGCTTCCAGTTGAAGCTCGCTCCGCTACAAGACCATGGTGCTTGCCTACGGAGCTGTGAGGGAACGGCACCTCAGTACCTCCAGGCTCTGATCAGGCCCTACACCCAAACAAGGGCACTGCGTTCATCCACCTCTGGCCTGCTCGCCTCCCTACCACTGAGGAAGTACAGTTCCCGCTCAGCCCAGTCAAAACTGTTCGCTGCTCTGGCCCCCCAATGGTGGAACAAACTCCCTCACGATGCCAGGACAGCGGAGTCAATCACCACCTTCCGGAGACACCTGAAACCCCACCTCTTCAAGGAATACCTAGGATAGGGTAAGTAATCCTTCTCACCCCCTAAAATATTTAGATGCACTATTGTAAAGTGGCTGTTCCACTGGATGTCTTAAGGTGTATGCACCAATTTGTAAGTCGCTCTGGATAAGAGCGTCTGCTAAATGACTTAAATGTAAATGTAAATGTAATGGATATGTACTCTACATGGCTATTCTAGACCAAAGACCGCTGGATATGTACCCTACATGGCCAAGCTAGACCATAGACTGCTGGATATGTACCCTACATGGCTATTCTAGACTATAGACTTCTGCATATGTACCCTACATGGCTATTCTAGACTATAGACTGCTGGATATGTACCCTACATGGCTATTCTAGACCAAAGACCGCTGGATATGTACCATACATGGCTATTCTAGACTATATACTGCTGGATATGTACCCTACATGGCTATTCTAGACAATAGACTGCTGGATATGTACCCTACATGGCTATTCTAGACCATAGACTGCTGGATATGTACCCTACATGGCTATTCTAGACTATAGACTGCTGGACATGTACCCTACATGGCTATTCTAGACTATAGACTGCTGGATATGTACCCTACATGGCCTAGCTAGACCATAGACTGCTGGATATGTACCCTACATGGCTATTCTAGACTATAGACTGCTGGATATGTACCCTACATGGCTATTCTAGATTAACATCTGCTAACCATGTGTATGTGACAAATAAATTTGATTTGATTTGATGTTGCCACCCCCGTGCTTCACAGTTGGGATGGTCTTTTTTGGCAAGCCTCTCCCTTTTTCCTTCAAACATAAAGATGGTCATTATGGCCAAACAGTTCTATTTTTGTTTCATCAGACCAGAGGACATTTCTCCAAAAAGTATGATCTTTGTCCCCATGTGCAGTTGCAAATCGTAGTCTGGCTTTTTTATGGCAGTTTTGGAGCAGTGGCTTCTTCCTTGCTGAGCTGCTTTTCAGGTTATTTCGATATAGGACTCGTTTTTACTGTGGATACAGATGCTTTTGTACCTGTTTCCTCCAGCATCTTCACAAAATCCTTTGCTGTTGTTCTGGGATTGATTTGCACTTCTCGCACCAAAGTACGTTCATCTCTAGGAGACAGAACACATCTCCTTCCTGAGCGGTATGACGGATGAGTGGTCCCATGATGTTCATCCACAGGTTCACCTCCAATTGACTCAAATGATGTCAATTAGCCCATCAGAAGCTTCTAAAGCCATGACATCAGTTTCTGGAATTTTCCAAGCTGTTTAAAGGCACAGTCAACTTAGTGTATGTAAACTTCTGACCCACTGTAATTGTGATCCAGTGAATTATAAGTGAAATAATCTGTCTGTAAAAAACTGTTGGAAAAATGACTTGTGCACAAACCCCATGCACAAAGTATATGTCCTAATCGACTTGCCAAAACTATAGTTTTTTGAACATAATTGGGTTTTCTAATGATCAATTAGCCTTTTAAAATGATAAACTTGAATAAGCTAACACAACATGCCATTGGAGCACAGGAGTGATGGTTGCTGATAATGGGCCTCTGTATGTCTATGTAGATATTCCATTAAACAATCAGCCGTTTCCAGCTACGATAGTCATTTACAACATTAACAATGTCTACACTGTATTTCTGATCAATTTGATGTTATTTTAATGGACAAAAAAAATGTGCTTTTCTTTCAAAAACAAGGGCATTTCTAAGTGACCCCAAACTTTTCAGTGGTAGTGTGTATATGATAATGTGTATATCCTAAAGTTACCTGCATGAGATCAGCTACAGCCAGGTTCATCATGAACACCACTCCTCTCTTGGTCTCCCTGACGTATGCCTGGAACACCCAAAGAGCCAGGACATTACCCAGAAGGCCCGGGGCCAAGATGACGCTGTAGACAACTGCGTAAACATGATGTTGGTAGCGCCGCAGGTCGTCAATGCTACTACCACAGCTTTGATTGGACAGGCTCATCTTAACCCTGCCCACCGGGAACAGCCACTGGTCAGGATGTGGCTGGCCAATGGTGAGGCTTGTTCAGAGCAGTGGAGGTCTCAGTGTGCTCAGGCTTCTGATTGCAGGTCTATTTATATGTCAAGGAGTATTCAGGTCTGTGCGTCCATTCAAGTCTGCCCAGGTGTGTCCACACTGTTCTTCATAGCTGTAGGTATATAGTCTGACCATCTCAGATCACCCTGAGCAGCACTAATAGACCAACAGCAGGGTCAGTCCGTGTGTGACTGTGCTCTTCTTTCAGTCCAAGTCTCAGTATTAAGGCCCCTGAAAGACAAACAGTAAAGTAAAGGTAGTCAGTAGTTGTCTGGGTCCCTGGAAAGTAACCAACTTGCGCAGAGAAACACAATATTATATATAAATGTTTTCAGAGAAAAATATCAGAAGAGAATTGCAGGTGCTTTGAGACAACTTCACACAGCCACACCTCAACCTCACAGCAAGTACAGCAGGACAGTGTTTGTCCCCAACCTCACAACAAGTACAGCAGGACCGTGTTTGTCCCCAACCTCACAACAAGTACAGCAGGACCGTGTTTGTCCCCAACCTCACAACAAGTACAGCAGGACTGTGCTTGTCCCCAACCTCACAACAAGTACAGCAGGACCGTGTTTGTCCCCAACCTCACAACAAGTACAGCAGGACCATGTTTGTCCCCAACCTCACAGTAACAATAGAACAGTGTTTGTCCTCAAAATCACAACAAGTACAATAGGACAGTGTTTGTCCCCAACCTCACAACGAGTACAGTTGGACAGTGTTTGTCCCCAACCTCACAGCAAGTACAGTTGGACAGTGTTTACCCCCAACCTCACAGCAAGTACAGTTGGACAGTGTTTGTCCCCAACCTCACAGCAAGTACAGTTGGACAGTGTTTACCCCCAACCTCACAGCAAGTACAGTTGGACAGTGTTTACCCCCAACCTCACAGCAAGTACAGTTGGACAGTGTTTACCCCCAACCTCACAGCAAGTACAGTTGGACAGTGTTTGTCCCCAACCTCACAGCAAGTATAGTTGGACAGTGTTTACCCCCAACCTCACAGCAAGTACAGTTGGACAGTGTTTGTCCCCAACCTCACAGCAAGTACAGTTGGACAGTGTTTGTCCCCAACCTCACAGCAAGTACAGTTGGACAGTGTTTACCCCCAACCTCACAGCAAGTACAGTTGGACAGTGTTTGTCCCCAACCTCACAGCAAGTATAGTTGGACAGTGTTTACCCCCAACCTCACAGTAAGTACAGTTGGACAGTGTTTACCCCCAACCTCACAGCAAGTACCGCAGGACAGTGTTTACCCCCAACCTCACAGCAAGTACAATAGGACTGTGCTTGTCCCCAACCTCACAACGAGTACAATAGGACTGTGCTTGTCCCCAACCTCACAACGAGTACAATAGGACTGTGCTTGTCCCCAACCTCACAAAAGTACAGTAGGACAGTGTTTGTCCCCAACCTCACAACGAGTACAATAGGACTGTGCTTGTCCCCAACCTCACAACGAGTACAATAGGACTGTGCTTGTCCCCAACCTCACAACGAGTACAATAGGACTGTGCTTGTCCCCAACCTCACAACGAGTACAATAGGACTGTGCTTGTCCCCAACCTCACAACCTTAACCTAAACCTAACCCTGTCCTGTCAAAGGTAATAACAGGTGACTTCCTGGAACACACATGCATGTACACTCACACACATCAAACAAGGCTGCAGTCAAATATTCCACCCCACAGGCTAGTTCTCTGTGCTGCAACAAATAATGTATTGATTGTGGAACGTGTGTATTAAGGTATGAAACTGCAGTAATGAGCTAGAATATAATAATAATAAATTCCATTTAGCAGACACTTTTATCCAAAGTGACTTGCAGTCCTGCATATTATGCTTCCAAGATGGCGTAGCAGTAAGTCGACCTGTCGTCCTGTCCCCTGTATATATCGTGTCTTTTTCGTTTTTTTTAAACATATTTTTCTTCGCATACCTCTTTAAAAACATTTTGCTAAACCTAAGCTTCCAAATACTCTCCTGCAACCCGCCTCACCCAATGTAGCTATTTTTCCTAAAGTATTTATATTTACTTGGAACCGAAACCCCTCAACTGAAGCTAGCCAGCTAACCACCAGCTATGCTAGCGGTCTTCAGCTAACCGGTCATCAGCTAACCTTTAGCTCGGAAAGCTCTTGCCAGTTCGAACAACGCGACTCTAACCAGAGCATAACGGACCTATTTATTTTTCATCCCCGGATTCCCACCACAAATGGAACATTTTTCAGCTGGATCTTCACAACTAGCTATCTAGCTAACCGCAACCCCGGATGATTACTCCTGGCTAGCGTTTCCACCCACTTAGCTTGAAGCTAGCCCGGCCAGAGCACCTGTAGCACACCCCTGCTACCCTGTCTAGCCCGGGCCTACGAACTGTTAGCTTGTTAGCACAGGCCTGCTAACCGTCTGAATCGCCGCGTCCCAAACACTCTCTGGACCCATATTTACTTTCTATCTCTTTTTGATTTTTAAATTGTTTGTACCTTCCGGAAACCTGCCTCACCCCATTGTGATACGGAATCGCTATTATTTTTAATTTTTTAGAACACACTCAAGAACCTCCAGACGCTAACCAGCTAACTAGCTACAAGCTATTTAGTCACTGTTAGTTTTTTTTAACCTGGATAACACTCGCCAGTCCAGCTTTTACATTTACATTACATTTAAGTCATTTAGCAGACGCTCTTATCCAGAGCGACTTACAAATTGGTGCATTCATCTTATGACATCCAGTAGAACAGTCACTTTACAATAGTGCATCTAAATCTTAAAGGGGGGGGGTGAGAAGGATTACTTATCCTATCCTAGGTATTCCTTAAAGAGGTGGGGTTTCAGGTGTCTCCGGAAGGTGGTGATTGACTCCGCTGTCCTGGCGTCGTGAGGGAGTTTGTTCCACCATTGGGGGGCCAGAGCAGCGAACAGTTTTGACTGGGCTGAGCGGGAACTGTACTTCCTCAGTGGTAGGGAGGTGAGCAGGCCAGAGGTGGATGAACGCAGTGCCCTTGTTTGGGTGTAGGGCCTGATCAGAGCCTGGAGGTACTGAGGTGCCTTTCCCCTCACAGCTCCGTAGGCAAGCACCATGGTCTTGTAGCGGATGCGAGCTTCAACTGGAAGCCAGTGGAGAGAGCGGAGGAGCGGGGTGACGTGAGAGAACTTGGGAAGGTTGAACACCAGACGGGCTGCGGCGTTCTGGATGAGTTGTAGGGGTTTAATGGCACAGGCAGGGAGCCCAGCCAACAGCGAGTTGCAGTAATCCAGACGGGAGATGACAAGTGCCTGGATTAGGACCTGCGCCGCTTCCTGTGTGAGGCAGGGTCGTACTCTGCGGATGTTGTAGAGCATGAACCTACAGGAACGGGCCACCGCCTTGATGTTAGTTGAGAACGACAGGGTGTTGTCCAGGATCACGCCAAGGTTCTTAGCGCTCTGGGAGGAGGACACAATGGAGTTGTCAACCGTGATGGCGAGATCATGGAACGGGCAGTCCTTCCCCGGGAGGAAGAGCAGCTCCGTCTTGCCGAGGTTCAGCTTGAGGTGGTGATCCGTCATCCACACTGATATGTCTGCCAGACATGCAGAGATGCGATTCGCCACCTGGTCATCAGAAGGGGGAAAGGAGAAGATTAATTGTGTGTCATCTGCATAGCAATGATAGGGGAGACCATGTGAGGTTATGACAGAGCCAAGTGACTTGGTGTATAGCGAGAATAGGAGAGGGCCTAGAACAGAGCCCTGGGGGACACCAGTGGTGAGAGCGCGTGGTGAGGAGACAGATTCTCGCCACGCCACCTGGTAGGAGCGACCTGTCAGGTAGGACGCAATCCAAGCGTGGGCCGCGCCGGAGATGCCCAACTCGGAGAGGGTGGAGAGGAGGATCTGATGGTTCACAGTATCGAAGGCAGCCGATAGGTCTAGAAGGATGAGAGCAGAGGAGAGAGAGTTAGCTTTAGCAGTGCAGAGCGCCTCCGTGATACAGAGAAGAGCAGTCTCAGTTGAATGACTAGTCTTGAAACCTGACTGATTTGGATCAAGAAGGTCATTCAGAGAGAGATAGCGGGAGAGCTGGCCAAGGACGGCACGTTCAAGAGTTTTGGAGAGAAAAGAAAGAAGGGATACTGGTCTGTAGTTGTTGACATCGGAGGGATCGAGTGTAGTTTTTTTCAGAAGGGGTGCAACTCTCGCTCTCTTGAAGACGGAAGGGACGTAGCCAGCGGTCAGGGATGAGTTGATGAGCGAGGTGAGGTAAGGGAGAAGGTCTCCGGAAATGGTCTGGAGAAGAGAGGAGGGGATAGGGTCAAGCGGGCAGGTTGTTGGGCGGCCGGCCGTCACAAGACGCGAGATTTCATCTGGAGAGAGAGGGGAGAAAGAGGTCAGAGCACAGGGTAGGGCAGTGTGAGCAGAACCAGCGGTGCCGTTTGACTTAGCAAACGAGGATCGGATGTCGTCGACCTTCTTTTCAAAATGGTTGACGAAGTCATCTGCAGAGAGGGAGGAGGGGGGGGGAGGAGGATTCAGGAGGGAGGAGAAGGTGGCAAAGAGCTTCCTAGGGTTAGAGGCAGATGCTTGGAATTTAGAGTGGTAGAAAATGGCTTTAGCAGCAGAGACAGAGGAGGAAAATGTAGAGAGGAGGGAGTGAAAGGATGCCAGGTCCGCAGGGAGGCGAGTTTTCCTCCATTTCCGCTCGGCTGCCCGGAGCCCTGTTCTGTGAGCTCGCAATGAGTCGTCGAGCCACGGGGCGGGAGGGGAGGACCGAGCCGGCCTGGAGGATAGGGGACATAGAGAGTCAAAGGATGCAGAAAGGGAGGAGAGGAGGGTTGAGGAGGCAGAATCAGGAGATAGGTTGGAGAAGGTTTGAGCAGAGGGAAGAGATGATAGGATGGAAGAGGAGAGAGTAGCGGGGGAGAGAAAGCGAAGGTTGGGACGGCGCGATACCATCCGAGTAGGGGCAGTGTGGGAGGTGTTGGATGAGAGCGAGAGGGAAAAGGATACAAGGTAGTGGTCGGAGACTTGGAGGGGAGTTGCAATGAGGTTAGTGGAAGAACAGCATCTAGTAAAGATGAGGTCGAGCGTATTGCCTGCCTTGTGAGTAGGGGGAAGGTGAGAGGGTGAGGTCAAAAGAGGAGAGGAGTGGAAAGAAGGAGGCAGAGAGGAATGAGTCAAAGGTAGACGTGGGGAGGTTAAAGTCGCCCAGCACTGTGAGAGGTGAGCCGTCCTCAGGAAAGGAGCTTATCAAGGTATCAAGCTCATTGATGAACTCTCCGAGGAACCTGGAGGGCGATAAATGATAAGGATGTTAAGCTTGAAAGGGCTGGTAACTGTGACAGCATGGAATTCAAAGGAGGCGATAGACAGATGGGTAAGGGGAGAAAGAGAGAATGACCACTTGGGAGAGATGAGGATCCCGGTGCCACCACCCCGCTGACCAGAAGCTCTCGGTGTGTGCGAGAACACGTGGGCGGACGAAGAGAGAGCAGTAGGAGTAGCTTCCCTGCCCATCCACCGCTGCCCCCTGGACACTGATCTCTTGGCTACATAGCTGATGCACGCTGGACTGTCCATTAATCACGGTACTCCATTCTGCTTGTTTGTTTTATCTGTCGGCCCCGTTGCCTAGTCAACGCCATTTTACCTGCTGCTTGCTGTGCCAGCTGACTAGCTGTTGCTGTCTCACCTACTGTTTTAGCTAGCTTTCCCAATTCAACACCTGTGATTACTGTATGCCTCGCTGTATGTCTCTCTCAAATGTCAATATGCCTTGTATACTGTTGTTCAGGTTAGTGATCATTGTTTTAGTTCACAATGGAGCCCCGAGTTCCACTCTTCATACCCCTATTACCTCCTTTGTCCCACCTCCCACACATGCGGTGACCTCACCCATTACAACCAGCATGTCCAGAGATACAACCTCTCTCATCATCACCCAGTGCCTGGGCTTACCTCCGCTGTACCCGCACCCCACCATACCCCTGTCTGCGCATTATGCCCTGAATATATTCTACCATGCCCAGAAACCTGCTCCTCTTATTCTCTGTCCCCAACGCTCTAGGCGACCAGTTTTGATAGCCTTTAGCCGCACCCTCATACTACTCCTTCTCTGTTCCGCTGGTGATGTGGAGGTAAACCCAGGCCCTGCATGTCCCCAGGCACCCTCATTTGTTGACTTCTGTGATCGAAAAAGCCTTGGTTTCATGCATGTCAACATCAGAAGCCTCCTCCCTAAGTTTGTTTTACTCACTGCTTTAGCACACTCTGCTAACCTGATGTCCTTGCCGTGTCTGAATCCTGGCTCAGGAAGGCCATCAAAAATTCAGAGATTTCCATACCCAACTATAACATCTTCCGTCAAGATAGAACTGCCAAAGGGGGAGGAGTTGCAGTCTACTGCAGAGATAGCCTGCAAAGTAATGTCATACTTTCCAGGTCCATACCCAAACAGTTCGAACTACTAATTTTGAAAATTACTCTCTCCAGAAATAAGTCTCTCACTGTTGCCGCCTGCTACCGATCCCCCTCAGCTCCCAGCTGTGCCCTGGACACCATTTGTGAACTGATCGCCCCCCATCTAGCTTCAGAGTTTGTTCTGTTAGGTGACCTAAACTGGGATATGCTTAACACCCCGGCAGTCCTACAATCTAAGCTAGATGCCCTCAATCTCACATAAATCATCAAGGAACCCACCAGGTATAACCCTAACTCCGTAAACAAGGGTACCCTCATAGACGTCATCCTGACCAACTGGCCCTCCAAATACACCTCCGCTGTCTTCAACCAGGATCTCAGCGATCACTGCCTCATTGCCTGTATCCGCCACGGAGCCGCAGTCAAACGACCACCCCTCATCACTGTCAAACGCTCCCTAAAACACTTCTGTGAGCAGGCCTTTCTAATCGACCTGGCCCGGGTATCCTGGAAGGACATTGACCTCATCCCGTCAGTTGAGGATGCCTGGGCATTCTTTAAAAGTAACTTCCTCACCATTTTAGATAAGCATGCTCCGTTCAAAAAATGCAGAACCAAGAACAGATACAGCCCTTGGTTCACTCCAGACCTGACTGCCCTCGACCAGCACAAAAACATCCTGTGGCGGACTGCAATAGCATCGAATAGTCCCCGCGATATGCAACTGTTCAGGGAAGTCAGGAACCAATACACGCAGTCAGTCAGGAAAGCTAAGGCCAGCTACTTCAGGCAGAAGTTTGCATCCTGCAGCACCAACTCCAAAAAGTTCTGGGACACTGTGAAGTCCATGGAGAACAAGAGCACCTCCTCCCAGCTGCCCACTGCACTGAGGCTAGGTAACACGGTCACCACCGATAAATCCATGATTATCGAAAACTTCAATAAGCATTTCTCAACGGCTGGCCATGCCTTCCGCCTGGCTACCCCAACCTCGGCCAACAGCTCCGCCCCCCCCGCAGCTCCTCGCCCAAGCCTCTCCAGGTTCTCCTTTACCCAAATCCAGATAGCAGATGTTCTGAAAGAGCTGCAAAACCTGGACCCGTACAAATCAGCTGGGCTTGACAATCTGGACCCTCTATTTCTGAAACTATCCACCGCCATTGTCGCAACCCCTATTACCAGCCTGTTCAACCTCTCTTTCATATCGTCTGAGATCCCCAAGGATTGGAAAGCTGCCGCAGTCATCCCCCTCTTCAAAGGGGGAGACACCCTGGACCCAAACTGTTACAGACCTGTATCCATCCTGCCCTGCCTATCTAAGGTCTTCGAAAGCCAAGTCAACAAACAGGTCACTGACCATCTCGAATCCCACCGTACCTTCTCCGCTGTGCAATCTGGTTTCCGAGCCGGTCACGGGTGCACCTCAGCCACACTCAAGGTACTAAATGATATCATAACCGCCATCGATAAAAGACAGTACTGTGCAGCCGTCTTCATCGACCTTGCCAAGGCCTTCGACTCTGTCAATCACCATATTCTTATCGGCAGACTCAGTAGCCTCGGTTTTTCGGATGACTACCTTGCCTGGTTCACCAATTACTTTGCAGAAAGAGTTCAGTGTGTCAAATCGGAGGGCATGCTGTCCGGTCCTCTGGCAGTCTCTATGGGGGTGCCACAGGGTTCAACTCTCGGGCCGACTCTTTTCTCTGTATATATCAATGATGTTGCTCTTGCTGCGGGCGATTCCCTGATCCACCTCTACGCAGACGACACCATTCTAAATACTTTCGGCCCGTCATTGGACGGGCCGAAAGTGCTATCTAACCTCCAAACGAGCTTCAATGCCATACAACACTCCTTCCGTGGCCTCCAACTGCTCTTAAACGCTAGTAAAATCAAATGCATGCTTTTCAACCGATCGCTGCCTGCA
Organism: Oncorhynchus keta; assembly: GCF_023373465.1. Classification (NCBI taxonomy): domain Eukaryota; kingdom Metazoa; phylum Chordata; class Actinopteri; order Salmoniformes; family Salmonidae; genus Oncorhynchus; species Oncorhynchus keta. The sequence continues at coordinate 297,685 of NW_026291015.1, read as the reverse complement.
CCCGCATGCCCGACTAGCATCACCACCCTGGATGGTTCCGACCTTGAATATGTGGACATCTATAAATACCTAGGTGTCTGGCTAGACTGCAAACTCTCCTTCCAGACTCATATCAAACATCTCCAATCGAAAATCAAATCAAGAGTCGGCTTTCTATTCCGCAACAAAGCCTCCTTCACTCACGCCGCCAAGCTTACCCTTGTAAAACTGACTATCCTACCGATCCTCGACTTCGGCGATGTCATCTACAAAATGGCTTCCAACACTCTACTCAGCAAACTGGATGCAGTCTATCACAGTGCCATCCGTTTTGTCACTAAAGCACCTTATACCACCCACCACTGCGACTTGTATGCTCTAGTCGGCTGTCCCTCGCTACATATTCGTCGCCAGACCCACTGGCTCCAGGTCATCTACAAGTCCATGCTAGGTAAAGCTCCGCCTTATCGCAGTTCACTGGTCACGATGGCAACACCCATCCGTAGCACGCGCTCCAGCAGGTGTATCTCACTGATCATCCCTAAAGCCAACACCTCATTTGGCCGCCTTTCGTTCCAGCACTCTGCTGCCTGTGACTGGAACGAACTGCAAAAATCGCTGAAGTTGGAGACTTTTATCTCCCTCACCAACTTCAAACATCAGCTATCTGAGCGGCTAACCGATCTCTGCCGCTGTACATAGTCTATTGGTAAATAGCCCACCCATTTTCACCTACCTCATTCCCATACTGTTTTTATACTGTTTTTATTTATTTACTTTTCTGCTCTTTTGCACACCAATATCTCTACCTGTACATGACCATCTGATCATTTATCACTCCAGTGCTAATCTGCAAAATTGTAATTATTTGCCTACCTCATGCCTTTTGCACACATTGTATATAGACTCCCCCTTTTTTCTACTGTGTTATTGACTTGTTAATTGTTTACTCCATGTGTAACTCTGTGTTATCTGTTCACACTGCTATGCTTTATCTTGGCCAGGTCGCAGTTGCAAATGAGAACTTGTTCTCAACTAGCCTACATGGTTAAATAAAGGTGAAATAAAATTTTAAAAAATGAATACATTTACGTGTCTCGGGAATCAAACCCGCTATTCTGGTGTTGCACGCTCCACGCACTACCACCTAATTTACAGAGGACGATGCTTCAATGAACCCTAGTCATTGGCGACTCCCAGATCTTCCTGTCTGGGTTGGCGCCCCCCCTTGGGTTGTGCGATGGCGGAGATCTTTGTGGGCTATACTCGGCCTTGTCTCAGGATGGTAAGTTGGTGTTTGAAGTTATCCCTCTAGTGCTGTGGGGGCTGTGCTTTGGCAAAGTGGGTGGGGTTATATCCTGCCTGTTTGACCCTGTCCGGGGGTATCATCGGATGGGGCCACAGTGTCTCCCGACCCCTCCTCTCTCAGCCTCCAGTATTTATGCTGCAGTAGTTTATGTGTCAGGGGGCTAGGGTCAGTCTGTTATATCTGGAGTACTTCTCCTGTCTTATACGGTGTCCTGTGTGAATTTAAGTATGCTCTCTCTAATTCTCTCTTTCTCGCCTTCTTTCTTTCTCTCTCTCGGAGGACCTGAGCCCTAGGACCATGCCTCAGGACTACCTGGCATGATGACTCCTTGCTGTCCCCAGTCCACCTGGCCGTGCTGCTGCTCCAGTTTAAACTATTCTGCCTGCGGCTATGAAACCGCAGGAGCGGTAGAGATACTCTTAATGATCGGCTATGAAAAGCCAACTGACATTTACATTTACTCCTACATTTACTGCTGACTTGCTGCACCCTCTACAACTACTGTGATTATTATTATTTGACCATGCTGGTCATTTATGAACATTTGAACATCTTGGCCATGTTCTGTTATAATCTCCACCCCGCACAGCCAGAAGAGGACTGGCCACCCCTCATAGCCTGGCTCCTCTCTAGGTTTCTTCCTAGGTTTTGGCCTTTCTAGGGAGATTTTCCTAGACACTGTGCGTCTACACCTGCATTGCTTGCTGTTTGTGGTTTTTGGCTGGGTTATAGAAATGATATATAAATACATTTAATTTGATGATTTGATTTTTATTTTATTCAACAACTGAGACACAGAGGACCATGAGCCATGCTCTACTAACTGAACTACGGAGGACCATGTTCTACTAACTGAGCTACAGAGGACCATGAGCCATGCTCTACTAACTGAACTACGGAGGACCATGAGCCATGCTCTACTAACTGAACTACGGAGGACCATGAGCCATGCTCTCCAAACTGAACCACAGAGGACCATGAGCCATGCTCTACTAACTGAACTACGGAGGACCATGTTCTACTAACTGAGCTACAGAGGACCATGTTCTACTAACTACAGAGGACCATGTTCTACTAACTGATCTACAGCGGACCATGTTCTGCTAACTGATCTACAAAGGACTATGTTCTACTAACTGAGCTACAGAGGACCATGTTCTACTAACTGAACTACAGAGGACCATGTTCTACTAACTACAGAGGACCATGTTCTACTAACTGAGCTTACAGAGGGTGAGGATTGAGTCCCTTACATAGGGTGAGGGTTGAGTCCCTTACAGAGGGTGAGGGTTGAGTCCCTTACAGAGGGTGAGGGTTGAGTCCCTTACAGAGGGTGAGCGTTGAGTTCTTACAGAGGGTGAGAATTGAGTCCCTTACAGAGGGTGAAGTTTGAGTCCCTTACATAGGGTGAGGGTTGAGTCCCTTACAGAGGGTGAGGGTTGAGTCCCTTACAGAGGGTGAGGGTTGAGTCCCTTACAGAGGGTGATGGTTGAGTCCCTTACAGAGGGTGAGGGTTGAGTCCCTTACAGAGGGTGAGGGTTGAGTCCCTTACATAGGGTGAGGGTTGAGTCCCTTACAGAGGGTGAGGGTTGAGTCCCTTACAGAGGGCGAGGGTTGAGTCCCTTACAGAGGGTGAGGGTTGAGTCCCTTACAGAGGGTGAGGGTTGAGTCCCTTACAGAGGGTGAGGGTTGAGTCCCTTACAGAGAGTGAGGGTTTTAGTCCCTTACAGAGGGTGAGGGTTGAGTCCTTTACATAGGGTGAGGGTTGAGTCCCTTACAGAGGGTGAGGGTTGAGTCCCTTACAGAGAGTGAGGGTTTTAGTCCCTTACAGAGGGTGAGGGTTGAGTCCCTTACAGAGGGTGAGTGTTGAGTCCCTTACAGAGAGTGAGGGTTGAGTCCCATACAGTGGGTGAGGGTTGAGACCCTTACAGAGGGTGAGGGTTGAGTCCCTTACAAAGAGTGAGGGTTGAGTCCCTTACAGAGGGTGAAGGTTGAGTGCCTTAAAGAGGGTGAGATTTGAATCCCTTACAGAGGGTGAGTGTTGAGTCCCTTACAGAGGGTGAGGGTTTTAGTCCTTACAGAGGGTGAGGGTTGAGTCCCTTACAGAGGGTGAGAGTTGAGTCCCTTACAGAGGTTGAGGGTTGAGTCCCTTACAGAGGGTGAGTGTTGAGTCCCTTACAGGGTGAGGGTTGAGTCCCTTACAGAGGGTGAGTGTAGAGAACCTTACAGGGTGAGGGTTGAGTCGCATACAGAGGGTGTTTGCTGAGTACCTTACAGAGGGTGAGGGTTGAGTCCCTTACAGATGGTGAGGGTTGAGTCCTTACAGAGGTTGAGGGTTGAGCCTCTTACAGAGGGTGAGGGTTGAGCCTCTTACAGAGGGTGAGCGTTGAGTCCTTACAGAGGGTGAGGGTTGAGTCCCTTACAGAGGGTGAGGGTTAAGTCCCTTACAGAGGGTGAGGGTTGAGTCCCTTACAGAGGGTGAGGGTTAAGTCCCTTACAGAGGGTGAGGGTTGAGCCTCTTACAGAGGGTGAGGGTTGAGTCCCTTACAGAGGGCGAGGGTTGAGTCCCTTACAGAGGGCGAGGGTTGAGTCCCTTACAGAGGGTGAGTGTTGAGTCCCTTACATAGGGTGTCTGCTGAGTCCTTACAGAGGGCGAGAGTTGAGTCCCTTACAGAGAGTGAAGGTTGAGTCCTTACAGAGGGTGAGGGTTGAGTCCCTTACAGAAGGTGAGAGTTGAGTCCTTACAGAGGGCGAGGGTTGAGTCCCTTACAGAGGGTGATTGTTGAGTCCCTTACAGAGGGTGAGGGTTGGGTCCTTACAGAGGGCGAGGTTTGAGTCCCTAACAGGGTGAGGGTTGAGTACACTACAGAGGGTGTGTTGAGTCACTTACAGAGGGTGAGGGTTGACTCTTTACAGAGGGTGAGGGTTGAGTCCCTTACAGAGGGTGAGGGTTGGGTCCTTACAGAGGGCGAGGTTTGAGTCCCTAACAGGGTGAGGGTTGAGTACACTACAGAGGGTGTGCTGAGTCACTTACAGAGGGTGAGGGTTGATTCTTTACAGAGGGTGAAGGTTGAGTATTTACAGAGGGTGAGAGGGTGAGTGTAGCGAACCTTACAGGGTGAGTGTAGAGAATTTACAGGGTGAGGGTTGAGTCGCATACAGAGGGTGAGGGTTGAGTCCCTTACATAGGGTGAGGGTTGAGTCCCTTACAGAGGGCGAGGGTTGAGTCCCTTACACAGGGCGAGGGTTGAGTCTTGGCAGAGGGTGAGAGTTGAGTCCTTACAGAGGGCTAGGGTTGAGTCCCTTACAGAGGGCGAGAGTTGAGTCCCTTACAGAGAGTGAAGGTTGAGTCCTTACAGAGGGTGAGGGTTGAGACCCTTACAGAGGGTTAGAGTTGAGTCCCTTACAGAGGGTGAGGGTTGAGTCCCTTACAGAGGGTGAGGGTTGAGACCCTTACAGGGGGTGAGGGTTGAGATCCTTACAGAGGGTGAGGGTTGAGTCCTTTACAGAGAGTGAGGGTTGAGTCCCTTACAGAGGGTGAGATGTGAGGCCCTTATAGAGGGTGAGGGTTGAGTCCCTTACAGAGGGTGAGTACTGATTAATGATAACTAGGCTATACACACAGGGTACCAGTACTGAGTAATGATAACTAGGCTATACACACAGGGTACCAGTACTGAGTAATGATAACTAGGCTATATACACAGTGTACCAGTACCACAGTAGCATGTTTAAAGTCACATGCTACATTGAAATACCTTTATTGTAGGCTGTAACCCCAATAATGCAGTAATCAATACCAATAGTATTAAAAATATCAAGATAGAACAAAACACAGGAGAAATAAAGATACATTAGAGAACAGGAGAAAGTAAGGGTCAGTTCCAGGGTCAGTTCTAATGCCATATTAACAATGTGCAGAATCTATATACTGTATAGGGTCCGTTCCAGGGTCAGTTCTAATACCATATTAACAATGTGCAGAATCTATATACTGTACATGGTCAGTTCCAGGGTCAGTTCTAATACCATATTAACAATGTGCAGAATCTATATACTGTATAGGGTCAGTTCCAGGGTCAGTTCTAATACCATATTAACAACGTGCAGAATCTATATACTGTATAGGGTCAGTTCCAGGGTCAGTTCTAATACCATATTAACAATGTGCAGAATCTAGAATTCTAATCACCGCCCTCTGATATAGAGGTCCTGGATGCCAGGGAGCTGGGCCCCAGTGATGTACTGGGCTGTCCTCACCACCACCTGCATATAGAGGTCCTGGATGTCAGGGAGCTGGGCCCCAGTGATGTACTGGGCTGTCCTCACCACCACCTGCATATAGAGGTCCTGGATGTCAGGGAGCTGGGCCCCAGTGATGTACTGGGCTGTCCTCACCAACACCTGATATAGAGGACCTGGATGTCAGGGAGCTGGGCCCCAGTGATGTACTGGGCTGTCCTCACCACCACCTGCATATAGAGGTCCTGGATGTCAGGGAGCTGGGCCCCAGTGATGTACTGGGCTGTCCTCACCACCACCTGCATATAGAGGTCCTGGATGTCAGGGAGCTGGACCCCAGTGATGTACTGGGATGTCCTCACCAACACCTGATACAGAGGTCCTGGATTTTAGGGAGCTGGGCCCCAGTGATGTACTGGGCTGTCCTCACCACCACCTGATATAGAGGACCTGGATGCCAGGGAGCTGGACCCCAGTGATGTACTGGGCTGTCCTCACCAACACCTGATACAGAGGTCCTGGATGTCAGGGAGCTGGGCCCCAGTGATGTACTGGGCTGTCCTCACCAACACCTGATATAGAGAACCTGGATGTCAGGGAGCTGGGCCCCAGTGATGTACTGGGCTGTCCTCACCACCACCTGATATAGAGGACCTGGATGTCAGGGAGCTGGACCCCAGTGATGTACTGGGCTGTCCTCACCACCACCTGATATAGAGGACCTGGATGCCAGGGAGCTGGGCCCCAGTGATGTACTGGGCTGTCTGCACCACCACCTGATATAGAGGTCCTGGATGTCAGGGAGCTGGGCCCCAGTGATGTACTGGGCTGTCCTCACCAACACCTGATATAGAGGACCTGGATGTCAGGGAGCTGGGCCCCAGTGATGTACTGGGCTGTCCTCACCACCACCTGATATAGAGGTCCTGGATGCCAGGGAGCTGGGCCCCAGTGATGTACTGGGCTGTCCTCACCACCACCTGCATATAGAGGTCCTGGATGTCAGGGAGCTGGGCCCCAGTGATGTACTGGGCTGTCCTCACCACCACCTGCATATAGAGGTCCTGGATGTCAGGGAGCTGGGCCCCAGTGATGTACTGGGCTGTCCTCACCAACACCTGATATAGGACCTGGATGTCAGGGAGCTGGGCCCCAGTGATGTACTGGGCTGTCCTCACCACCACCTGCATATAGAGGTCCTGGATGTCAGGGAGCTGGGCCCCAGTGATGTACTGGGCTGTCCTCACCACCACCTGCATATAGAGGTCCTGGATGTCAGGGAGCTGGGCCCCAGTGATGTACTGGGCTGTCCTCACCACCACCTGCCCCAGTGATGTACTGGGATGTCCTCACCAACACCTGATACAGAGGTCCTGGATTTTAGGGAGCTGGGCCCCAGTGATGTACTGGGCTGTCCTCACCACCACCTGATATAGAGGACCTGGATGCCAGGGAGCTGGACCCCAGTGATGTACTGGGCTGTCCTCACCAACACCTGATACAGAGGTCCTGGATGTCAGGGAGCTGGGCCCCAGTGATGTACTGGGCTGTCCTCACCAACACCTGATATAGAGAACCTGGATGTCAGGGAGCTGGGCCCCAGTGATGTACTGGGCTGTCCTCACCACCACCTGATATAGAGGACCTGGATGTCAGGGAGCTGGACCCCAGTGATGTACTGGGCTGTCCTCACCACCACCTGATATAGAGGACCTGGATGCCAGGGAGCTGGGCCCCAGTGATGTACTGGGCTGTCTTCACCACCACCTGATATAGAGGTCCTGGATGTCAGGGAGCTGGGCCCCAGTGATGTACTGGGCTGTCCTCACCAACACCTGATATAGAGGACCTGATGTCAGGGAGCTGGGCCCCAGTGATGTACTGGACCACCACCTGATATAGAGGACCTGGATGCCAGGGAGCTGGGCCCCAGTGATGTACTGGGCTGTCCTCACCACCACCTGATATAGAGGTCCTGGATGGAAGGGAGCTGGGCCCCAGTGATGTACTGGGCTGTCTGCACCACCACCTGATATAGAGGACCTGGATGTCAGGGAGCTGGGCCCCAGTGATGTACTGGGCTGTCCTCACCACCACCTGATATAGAGGACCTGGATGTCAGGGAGCTGGGCCCCAGTGATGTACTGGGCTGTCCTCACCACCACCTGATATAGAGGACCTGGATGTCAGGGAGCTGGGCCCCAGTGATGTACTGGGCTGTCTGCACCACCACCTGCATATAGAGGTCCTGGATGTCAGGGAGCTGGGCCCCAGTGATATACTGGGCTGTCCTCACCACCACCTGATATAGAGGACCTGGATGTCAGGGAGCTGGGCCCCAGTGATGTACTGGGCTGTCTGCACCACCACCTGATATAGAGGACCTGGATGTCAGGGAGCTGGGCCCCAGTGATGTACTGGGCTGTCCTCACCACCACCTGATATAGAGGTCCTGAATGTCTTGGAGCTGGGCCCCAGTGATGTACTGGGCTGTCTGCACCACCCTCTGACGCCAGGGTTTGCGGCCATGACGCAAGCCCAAAAGACAGCCCACATTTTCTGGGGGACGGGAGGCACACGGGTGGTTGGCGATGCTGACGGGTGAGTCAGATACCGAGGAGGAATATTGGGATAGATTGAGCGAGGAGTGGTTGGCGAAAGTTGAGGAGAGTAATGAGAGAGAGCTATTGGTTTGGCTGGAGAGGCAAGACAGTCGCCCTGAGGAGCGTGTTAGCCATCCGATGCCACCTGTGCCAGCTCTCCGCACTCGCTTTGGGGAGAGTGTCATCGTTCCGGTACAATAATAATATAATAATATATAATAATATAATATATGCCATTTAGCTGACGCTTTTATCCAAAGCGACTTACAGTCATGTGTGCATACATTCTACGTATGGGTGGTCCCGGGAATCGAACCCACTACCCTGGCGTTACAAGCGCCATGCTCTACCAACTGAGCCACAGAAGGACAATGTGTGCCGGCTATACGCACCAGGTCTCCAGTGCATCTTCACAGCCCGGTCCGTCCTGTGCCTGCTCCTCGCACTCTCTCTCAAGTGTGTCTTCCCAGTCAGGTATGTCCTGTGCCTGCTACTTGTGCCCACGCTGAGGTGCATGTCACCAGTCTGGTATCACCAGTACCGGCCCCACATACCAGGCTTCCTGCGACGATCCCCAGTCCAGGGCTTCCGGCGACAGTTCCCAGTCCAGAGCTTCCATCGACAGTTCCCAGTCCAGAGCTTCCGGCGACAGTTCCCAGTCAAGAGCTTCCGGCAGCGTTTCACAGTCCAGAACCTCCAACTACGGTCCACGGTCCTGAACCTCCAGAGATGGTCAACGGTCCGGAACGTACCGTGACGATAAACGGTCCAGAACCTCCAGCCCCATGGCAGGAGCTTTCCTCTGCGCCGATGTCCAGTCCAGGCACGGCGTCCAGTCCAGCTCCAAGGCCGGAGTCTTCCTCTGCACAGGTGCCCAATCCAGGCACGGCGTCCAGTCCAGCTCCAAGACAGGAGTGTTCCTCTGCCCCGATGCCCAGTCTAGACACGGCGTCTAGTCCCGCTTCATGGCAGGAGTCTTTTTCTGCACCTAGGTCCAGTCCGGGCACAGTGTTCAGCCTGGGTCCATGGCTGGATCTGCAGGATGAGCAGGTTCTTTGTCCCGCACCAGAGCCGCCACCGACACTAGACACCCCCCCTAACCCTCCCTTTTGGTATCAGGTTTTGTGGCCGGAGTACGCACCTTTGGGGGGGGGTGGTTACAGTCACGTCCTGACCATAGAGAGCCTTTATTTTCTATGGTGGAGTAGGTCAGGGCGTGACTGGGGGGTTAGTCTGGTTTATATTTTCTATGTGGGGTTCTAGGTTGTTTTTTCTATGTTGGGGTTTTGGTATGATTCACAATTACAGGCAGCTGGCTATCGTTGTCTCCAATTGGAGATCATACTAAAGTAGAGTTTTTTCCACCTGTGGGTTATGGGATATTGTTTATGTTTTGAGTATGTGTATGTAGCACCTCCTGTTTCGTTTGTTTGTTTATTTATTTATTTAGCTAAGTTTCACTATTAAATATTATGTTGAACTCAACATGCACTGCGCCTTGGTCCGTCTATACAAACGTTCGTGACAAACACTGTCCAGACTACTGTCATCTCTCCCCCCTCTATAATTGGCCAGTTATCTAGCCAATGTCTATCGGTCTGTCTGACCTTTGTCTATTCTCCACAAAAAGTCATTAACATTTCTCAAATATTTGCAGAAATACTCCCCTCTGTCCTCGTCCACTCTGCTCCCCTATCCTTTAACCATGTTCCCAGCTCCTCTCTTCCCTGCTTCTCACATCTCTAATAATCTCAGAGCACTTCTCCCTCTCTCTCTCTCCTCTCTCTGCTGCTCTCTCGATCTCTGTTTCTCTCCTCTCCTCTGGTGACCTTCGACCCAGTGCGTGGTGGAGCTGATTCAGCGTTTCTGGGATTTAACCCACAATACTCAAAACAAGAGCATGCTGCTTAGTCCACTGCAACACAGCAGTTTTCACATTTCTAGCAAGAAGGGAGACTTCTTGATGATACTGAATGGAAACAGCGCATTTAAAAAAAATATTTAGGTTTATGCTTTCCTCAAACCATAGCCCTAACCTTAACCACTCGAAATTAATACCTAAACCTAACCACTCTCATTTAATACCTAAACTTATCCACTCTGAATTAATACCTAACCTTAACCACTCTGATTTAATACCTACACTTATCCACTCTGAATGAATACCTAACCTTAACCACTCTGAATGAATACCTAACCTTATCCACTCTGAATTAATACCTACACTTATCCACTCTGAATGAATACCTAACCTTATCCACTCTGAATGAATACCTAACCTTATCCACTCTGAATGAATACCTAACCTTATCCACTCTGAATGAATACCTAACCTTAACCACTCTGAATGAATACCTACACTTATCCACTCTGAATGAATACCTACACTTATCCACTCTGAATTAATACCTACACTTATCCACTCTGAATGAATACCGAACCTTATCCACTCTGAATGAATACCTAACCTTATCCACTCTGAATTAATACCTAACCTTATCCACTCTGAATGAATACCTAACCTTATCCACTCTGAATGAATACCTAAACCTAAGTCTGAATTAATACCTAAACTTAACCACTGAATTAATTCCTTAACTTAACCACTATGAATTAATACCTAAACGTAACCCTTACATTATTTTCTGTTTTAACTCTGTAACCACATGGAATTAATGGGTCAAAATGCATTTTCGTCCAATCACGTCAAATACCAAAGTGTAACTATAAGATCAGCTTGGGATTCAAACATGTAACTTTTTGAATCGAAGGTAAATGCTTTCTCCCAAATGTCATCCCTGTCCACAACACTCTAGCAAAACCGAAACCTGCATGAAGGTAACAGCAGTCACTGTTTCCCCTAGTGGCCGGTTGTCTGACGTCCTCAGACATGGATGGACGTCGAATACTGACTTGTATCATGGGTGACCTGGCACACACACACACACACACACACACACACACACACACACACACACACACACACACACACACACACACACACACACACACACACACACACACACACACACACACACACACACACACACCCCCTGTACTGAGTGGAAACTCTTCCCCCTGACTCATCTCTCTGAAGACTAGTGATGTCTGTCTGCTGGCCCTGCCTGGACCAACTACTGCCAAGTGTGTGTGTGTGTGTGTGAGAGAGAGGACAACCTCCCATTCTCAATGCAGAAAAGTGATGTCCTGACACTACACTGCTAAAGTTCTCCTCATTCAACTCTTTCACCATATTAAACACACACACACACACACACACACACACACACACACACACACACACACACACACACACACACACACACACACACACACACACACACACACACACACACACACACCCCTCTACTTATCAGACATTCCAACCAGTGAGGAATACATGAGACCTACCCTGCCTACACCCTAATCACCCCCTGACTAAACCCTGAGGGATGACTATACCTGACTACACAGGACTACACCTTGAGGCATAACTACACCTGACTACACCCTGACTCTACCGGACGACACAGGTCTATACCTTGAGACATGACTACACCCTGACTACACCCTGACTATACCTGACTGCACCCTGACTATACCCAGCTGCATCCTGACTACACCCTGAGCCATGACTACAGCGGACTATACCCTGACGACACCCTGACTACATCTAAACTACACCCGACAACACCCTGACTATACCGACCGCATCCTGACTACACCTAACTACATCCTGACTACACCTGACTACACCCTGAGGCATGACTATACCTGATTACACCCTGAGGCATGACTACACCTGACTACACCTGATTACACCCTGACTACACCCTGAGGAATGATTATACCCGACGACACCTGATTACACCCTGAGGCATGACTACACCTGACTACACCTTGACTATACCTGACTACACCTTGACGCATGACTACACCGGACTACACCCTGAGGCATGACTATACCTGACTACACCCTGATTATACCTGACTACACCCTGACTATACCTGACTACACCCTGAGTCATGACTACACCCTGTGACACGACTATACCTGACTACACCTTGACTTTACCTGACTACACCCTGCCTACACCCGACTACACCCCGACTATACCTGACTACACCCCGAGGCATGACTATACCTGACTACACCCTGACCCTACCTGACTACACCCTGACTCCACCATGACAACACCCTGTCTACACCTGACTACTCTGACTACACCTAAACTACACCCGACAACACCCTGACTATACCGACCACATCCTGACGACACCTAACTACATCCTGACTACACCTAACTACACCCTGAGACATGACTATACCTGATTACACCCTGAGGCATGACTACACCTGACTACACCTGATTACACCCTGACTACACCCCGAGGAATGATTATACCTGACTACACCTGATTACACCCTGAGGCATGACTACACCTGACTACACCCTGAGGCATGACTATACCTGACTACACCCTGATTATACATGTCTACTCCCTGACTACACCTGGCTACACCCTGAAAATACCTAACTACACCCTGAGGCACAACTATACCTGACTACACCCCGAATATACCTGACTACACCTGACTACACCCCGAGGCATAACTATACCTGACTACACCCTGACCCTACCTGACTACACCCTGACCCTACCTGACTACACCCTGACTCCACCTTGACAACACCCTGTCTACACCTGACTACACCCTGACCATACCAGACTACACCCTGACCACACCCTGACTACACCTTGACCATACCTGACTACACCCTGACCACACCCTGTCTACACCTGACTACACCTGACTACACCCTGACTACACCTGACTACTCCCTGAGGCATGACTATACAGCTAAAGCAGTCCGTTATCCCCTTTCCCCACACACACACACACACACACACACACACACACACACACACACACACACACACACACACACACACACACACACACACACACACACACACACACACACACACACACACACACGTAATGGTATAGTTGCTAGTGTTGTATCTCACCTCAGCCTGTCCTCAAGGTTCGTCTCCCAGTCTATTTAGAGGGAAAGAGTAGAATTTATCACACCAGACACATGTTGCCTCTCTATCTGTCTCTCTCTCTGTCTCTCTCTCTGCCCTCCTAACTTTGTGTCAGTCTGTTACTCCGTTATTCTTCTTTACTTCCAATCAGTATCACTACACTGTCTCAATGTCTCACTTTCAACCTCTTTCTCTCTGTTTCTATCAGTGTGTACTGTGTGCGGCTCTCTCTCGCTCTTTCGCTCCCTAGCTCTCTCTCTCGTTCTTTCGCTCCCTAGCTCTCTCTCTCTCTCGCTCTTTCGCTCCCTAGCTCTCTCTCTCTCTCGCTCTTTCGCTCCCTAGCTCTCTCTCTCTCTCTCTCTCTTTCGCTCCCTAGCTCTCTCTCTCTCTTTCGCTCTTTCTCTCTTTCGCTCCCTAGCTCTCTCTCTCTCGCTCTTTCGCTCCCTAGCTCTCTCTTGCGCTCTCTGTCTCGGTCTGCCTCTCTCTCGCTCTCGCTCTCTGTCTCTCTCTCTCACTCACTTTCTCTGTCTCAAGTTGATCTCAGATAGAGCTTCCTGTGTGAGTTTGGGGGTGTGGTTTATAGTGGCTGTTAGAAACCATCAATTCTGTTCTCAGAATCACTGGATCGTCTTCCTATAATCTCTCAAGTATCTCTCTAGTCTCTTTCTAGTCTCTCTAATATCTTTATTCTCTCTAGTCTGTTTCTAGTCTCTCTAATCTCTTTATTCTCTCTAGTCTCTTTCTAGTCTCTCTAATCTCTTTATTCTCTCTGGTCTCTTTCTAGTCTCTATAAATCTATTTATTATCTCTAGTCTCTCTAGTCTCTTTCTAGTCTCTCTAATCTCTGTAGTCTCTCTAGTCTCTTTCTAGTCTCTCTAAATCTCTTTATTCTCTCTATTCTCTCTATAGTCTCTCTAGACTCTCTAATCTCTTTATTCTCTCTAGTCTCTCTATAGTCTCTCCAGTCTATAATATCTTTAGTCTCAGTTTACATTGGCGCGTTATGTTCAGAAATGCATTGTCTCAAACAAATATCAGCTGAAAGTGCAGAGAGCCACATCAAATTAATATATATAATAATATATAATAATACATTACAGAAACACTCATCATGAACATTGATAAACGATACAAGTTTTAAACATACGAATAAAGATAAACTTCTCCTTAATGCATCCGCTGTGTCAGATTTCAAAAAGGCTTTGCGGCGAAAGCACACTTTGCGATTATGTTAGCTCAGCACCTAGCAAAGAAACCCATACAGCCATTTTCCAGCTAAGGAGAGGGCTCACAAGTCAGAAATAGCATTAAGTCCAGACGAAAAGTTTTATAAAAGTTAGTAGAATCATGCCAAACGATGTTTCAAATCAATCCTCAGGTTGTTTTTGTCATAAATAATCAATAATATTTCAACCGGAAAAGCTCGTCAATAGAAAAAGAGAAACAAGAAAGGCGCGTTCCCGATCAGGTGCATGGCTGATGTCTGATGTCTGGAAATTTCCACTGGCCACTGATTGAAAGTGTTGTATCTCCCTCATTTTTCAGAGTAAAAGCCTGAAACAATGCCTAAAGACTTGTAGAGTCCACATGTAGAGGAAGCCATAGAGACCTGAAGCAATGCCTAAAGACTGGCCACATGTAGAGGAAGCCATAGAGACCTGAAGCAATGCCTAAAGACTGGCCACATGTAGAGGAAACCATAGAGACCTGAAGCAATGCCTAAAGACTGGCCACATGTAGAGGAAACCATAGAGATCGTGAACGGGGTCCTAAGTCTTTGTATGGTGGATAGGCTCTCAAAATAATAGTACTTCCTGGTTGGATTTTATTTGACTGCCAAATCAGTTCTGTTATACTCACAGATATTATTTGAACAGTTTTGGAGACTTTACAGTGTTTTCTATCCAAATCTACTAATTATATGCATACCCTAGCTTCTGGGCCAGAGGAGCAGGCAGGTTAATTTGGGCACGCTTTTCATCCAAAATTCCGAATGCTGCCCCCTACCCTAGTGGACTCTCTACTCTCTCGAACATCTTTATTCTCTATAGTCTCTCTATAGTCTCTCTCTTTTCACTCTAGCCAATCTAGTCTCGCTCGTCTCTCTAGTCACTCTAGTCTCGCTCTTTTCACTCTAGCCTCTCTATTCTCTCTCTCTCTAGTCTTTCTATTCTCTCTCTCTCTCTAGTCTCTCTATTCTCTCTCTCTCAAGTCTCTCTATTCTCTCTTTCTCTAGTCTCTCTATTCTCTCTTTCTCTAGTCTCTCTCTATTCTCTCCAGTCTCTCTATTATCTCTTTCTCTAGTCTCTCTCTATTCTGTCCAGTCTCTCTATTATCTCTAGTCGCTCTCTAGACTCTCTATTATCTCATCTCTGCAGTCAATCATTAAAATATAGTCTCTCTCTAGTCTCTCTCTAGTCTCTGTAGTCTCACTCGTCTCTCTATTCTCTCTCTCTCTAGTATCTCTCTATTCTCTCTCTAGTCTCTCTCTATTCTCTCCAGTCTCTCTACTACCTCTAGTCGCTCTCTAGTCTCTCTATTATCTCATCTCTGCAGTCTTTCTATTATATATAGTCTCTCTCTAGTCTCTCTCCAGTCTCTCTCTTCTCTGTTATCTCTCCAGTCTCTCAAGTCTCGCTAGTCTTTCTTCTCGCTCGCCTCTCTCTAGTCTCTCTATTCTCTGTTATCTCTCCAGTCTCTCTAGTCTCTCAATTATCGAATCTCTGCTGTCTTTCTATTATATATAATCTCTCTCTAGTCTCTCACTAGTCTCTCTCTTCTCTGTTATCTCTCCAGTCTCTCAAGTCTCGCTAGTCTCTCTATTCGCTCCAGTCTATAATCTCTTTATTCTCTTTAGTCTCTTTATTCTTTCTGTTGCTCTGTTATCTCTCTCTATTCTCTCTAGTCTCTCTCCAGTCTATCTATTCTCTCTAGTCTCAAGTCTCTCTATTTTCTCTCGTCTCTCATTCCTCTCTAGTCTCTATTCCCAATAGTCTCTCTACTATCTCTAGTCTCTCTTGAATCTCTCTAGTCTCTCTATTAAATCAAATCAAATCAAATCAAATTGTATTTGTCACATACACATGGTTAGCAGATGTTAATGCGAGTGTAGCGAAATGCTTGTGCTTCTAGTTCCGACAATGGAGTAATAACCAACAAGTAATCTAGCTAACAATTCCAAAACTACTACCTTATAGACACAAGTGTAAGGGGATAAAGAATATGTACATAAAGATATATGAATGAGTGATGGTACACAGCGGCATAGGCAAGATACAGTAGATGGTATTGAGTGCAGTATATACATATGAGATGAGTATGTAAACAAAGTGGCATAGTTAAAGTGGCTAGTGATACATGTATTACATAAGGATGCAGTAGATGATATAGAGTACAGTATATACGTATACATATGAGATGAATAATGTAGGGTATGTAAACATTAGATTAGGTAGCATTATTTAAAGTGGCTAGTGATATATTTTACATCATTTCCCATCAATTCCCATTATTAAAGTGGCTAACTCAATGTTAGTGGTGGCTGTTTAACAGTCTGATGGCCTTGAGATAGAAGCTGTTTTTCAGTCTCTCTGTCCCAGCTTTGATGCACCTGTACTGACCTCGCCTTCTGGATGATATCGGGGTGAACAGGCAGTGGTTCGGGTGGTTGTTGTCCTTGATGATCTTTATGGCCTTCCTGTAACATCGGGTGGTGTAGGTGTCCTGGAGGGCAGGTAGTTTGCCCCCGGTGATGCGTTGTGCAGACCTCACTACCCTCTGGAGAGCCTTACGGTTGTGGGCGGAGCAGTTGCCGTACCAGACGGTGATACAGCCCGACAGGATGCTCTCGATTGTAGAAGACTGTAGAAGTTTGTGAGTGCTTTTGGTGACAAGCCGAATTTCTTCAGCCTCCTGAGGTTGAAGAGGCGCTGCTGCGCCTTCTTCACGATGCTGTCTGTGTGGGTGGACCAATTCAGTTTGTCTGTGATGTGTATGCCGAGGAACTTAAAACTTACTACCCTCTCCACTACTGTTCCATCGATGTGGATAGGGGGGTGTTCCCTCTGCTGTGTCCTGAAGTCCACAATCATCTCCTTAGTTTTGTTGACGTTGAGTGTGAGGTTATTTTCCTGACACCACACTCGGAAGGCCCTCACCTCCTCCCTGTAGAACGTCTCGTCATTGTTGGTAATCAAAACTACCACTGTTGTGTCGTCCACAAACATGATGTGGTCCTTCTGTGGCTCAGTTGGTAGAGCATGGCGCTTGTAACGCCAGGGTAGTGGGTTCGATTCCCGGGACCACCCATACGTAGAATGTATGCACACATGACTGTAAGTCGCTTTGGATAAAAGCGTCAGCTAAATGGCATATATTATGATGATTGAGTTGGAGGCTTGCGTGGCCACGCAGTCGTGGGTGAACAGGGAGTACAGGAGAGGGCTCAGAACGCACCCTTGTGGGGCCCCAGTGTTGAGGATCAATGGAGATGGAGATGTTGTTGCCTACCCTCACCACCTGGGGCGGCCCGTCAGGAAGTCCAGTACCCAGTTGCACAGGGCGGGGTCAAGACCCAGGGTCTTGAGCTTAATGACAAGTTTGGAGGGTACTATGGTGTTAAATTCTGAGCTTTAGTCGATGAACAGCATTCTCACATAGGTATTCCTCTTGTCCAGATGGGTTAGGGCAGTGTGCAGTGTGGTTGAGATTGCATCGTCTGTGGACCTATTTCGGCGGTAAGCAAATTGGAGTGGGGGTGCTTTGCTGCAGGAGGGACTGGTGCACTTCACAAAATAGATGGCCTCTCTTCTCTCTAGTCTCTCATTTATCTATAATCTCTCTCTATTCTCTTTAGTCTCTCTCTAATCTCTATCTATTCTCCCACTATTCTCTCTAGTCTCTCTAGTCTCTCACTATTCTCTCTAGTCTCATTTATCTCTAATCTCTCTCTATTCTCTCCATTCTCTCACTATTCTCTCTAGTCTCTTATTTATCTCTAATCTCGCTCTATTCTCTCTAGTCTCTCTCTATTCTCTCTCCATTATGACATATCCCTCTATTCTCTCTAGTCTATAATCTATTTATTCTCTCTCTATTCTTTTAGTCTCTCTATTCTCTCTAGTCTCTCTAGTCTCAATGGCCTCTCTCTGTCTCTCTATTCTCTCTAGTATCTATATACTCTCTCTAGTCTCACTCTAGTCTCTCTCCATTCTCTCTCTCTAGTATCTCTATACTCTCTCTATTCTTTCTCGTCTCTCTCCAGTCTCTCTATTCTCTCTAGTCTCTCCCCATTATCTCATATATCTCTAATCTCTCGCCATTCTCTCTCGTCTCTCTCTCTAGTATCTATCTATTCTCTCTCTAGTCTCTCTATTCTCTCTAGTCTCTCTAGTCTCAATAGCCTCTCTCTGTCTCTCTATTCTCTCTAGTATCTATATACTCTCTCTAGTCTCACTCTAGTCTCTCTCCATTCTCTCTATTCTCTCTATACAATCTAGTCTCTCTAGTCTCTCTCTGTCTCTCTATTCTCTCTAGTATCTCTATACTCTCTCTATTCTTTCTCATCTCTCTCCAGTCTCTCTATTCTCTCTGGTTTCTCTCTAGTCTCTCTATTCTCTTGCTCTATTCTCTCTAGTCTCTCTATTCTCTCTATTCTCTCTAGTCTCTATATTCTTTCTATTCTCTCTAGTCTCTCTATTCTCTCTATTCTCTCTAGTCTCTCTATTCTCTACATTCTCTCTATTCTCTCTAGTCTCTATTCTCTCAAGTCTCTCTATTCTCTCTAGTCTCTCTATTCTCTATATTCTCTCTAGTCTCTATTCTCTCAAGTCTCTCTATTCTCTCTAGTCTCTCTATTCTCTATATTCTCTCTAGTCTCTCTATTCTCTCGATTCTCTCTAGTCTCTCTCTAGTCTCTCTATTCTCTCGCTCTATTCTCTCTATTCTCTCTAGTCTCTCTATTCTCTATATTCTCTCTAGTCTCTCTATTCTCTCGATTCTCCCTAGTCTCTCTCTAGTCTCTCTATTCTCTCACTCTATTCTCTCTATATATTCTCTATATTTTCGCTATTCTCTCTAGTCTCTATTCTCTCAAGTCTCTCTATTCTCTCTATTCTCTCTAGTCTCTCTATTCTCTATATTCTCTCTAGTATCTCTATTCTCTATATTCACTCTATTCTCTCTATTCTCTCTAGTCTCTCTATTCCCTCTAGTCTCTCTATTCTCTATATTCTCTCTAGTCTCTCTATTCTCTATATTCTCTCTTACTCTATTCTCTCTATTCTCTCTAGTCTCTCTATTCTCACTGTTCTCTCTCGTTTCTCTATTTTCTATATTCTCTCTCTCTATTCTCTCTATTCTATCTAGTCTTTTGATTCTCTCTAGTCTCTCTCTAGTATATCTATTCCCTCTAGTATCTCTATTCTCTCTAGTCTCTCTAGTCTCTCTATTCTCTTGCTCTATTCTCTCTATTCTCTCTAGTCTCTCTATTCTCTCTATTCTCTCTAGTCTCTATATTCTCTCTAGTCTCTCTATTCTCTCTATTCTCTCTATTCTCTCTCTAATCTCTATTTTTCTAGTCTCTCTCCAATAACTCCAATATCCCTATTCTCTCTTGTGTCTCTATTCTCTCTAGCTTCTCTCTGTTCTCTCTAGTGTCTCTAGTTTCTGTATTTGTATTTGTTATGGATCCCCATTGGTTCCTGCCAAGGCAAGAGCCACTCTTCCTGGGGTTTAATATGGATCCCCATTAGTACTTGCCAAGGCAAGAGCCACTCTTCCTGGGGTTTATTATGGATCCCCCTTAGTTTCTGCCAAGCCAGCAGCTACACTACCTGGGGTTTCTTATGGATCCCCATTAGTTCCTGTCAAGGCAGATTTACAGACCGCATACCCTCAGGCTCCTACTCCACCAAATCCACTAAACCCATCTGTATGTGTGTGTGTATAGTGCATATGTTATCGTGTGTGTGTATACATGTATTTGTGCCTACATTTGTGTTGCTTCACAGTCCCTGCTGTTCCATAAGGTGTTTTTTAAATCTGTTTTTCAAATTCAAATTTTACTGCTTGCATCAGTTACTTGATGTGGAATAGAGTTCCATGTTGTCATGGCTCTATGTAGTACTGTGGAATGGAGTTCCATGTAGTCATGGCTCTATGTAGTACTGTGGAATAGAGTTCCATGTAGTCATGGCTCTATGTAGTACTGTGGAATGGAGTTCCATGTAGTCATGGCTCTATGTAGTACTGTGGAATAGAGTTCCATGTAGTCATGGCTCTATGTAGTACTGTGGAATAGAGTCCCATGTAGTCATGGCTCTATGTAGTACTGTGGAATAGAGTTCCATGTAGTCATGGCTCTATGTAGTACTGTGGAATGGAGTTCCATGTAGTCATGGCTCTATGTAGTACTGTGGAATAGAGTTCCATGTAGTCATGGCTCTATGTAGTACTGTGGAATAGAGTCCCATGTAGTCATGGCTCTATGTAGTACTGTGGAATGGAGTTCCATGTAGTCATGGCTCTATGTAGTACTGTGGAATAGAGTTCCATGTAGTCATGGCTCTATGTAGTACTG
The DNA here is from genome assembly GCF_023373465.1 of Oncorhynchus keta. NCBI lineage: Eukaryota > Metazoa > Chordata > Actinopteri > Salmoniformes > Salmonidae > Oncorhynchus > Oncorhynchus keta. The sequence goes on along the minus strand of NW_026291015.1, from coordinate 276,921 downwards.
TGGAATAGAGTCCCATGTAGTCATGGCTCTATGTAGTACTGTGGAATAGAGTTCCATGTAGTCATGGCTCTATGTAGTACTGTGGAATAGAGTTCCATGTAGTCATGGCTCTATGTAGTACAGTGCACCTCCCATAGTCTGTTCTGGACTTGTGGACTGTGAAGAGACCTCTGGTGACATGTCTTGTGGAGTATGCATGGGTGTCCAAGCTGTACGCCAGCAGCTCAAACAGCTTGGTGCATTCAACATGTCAATACCTCTCATGAATACAAGCAGTGATGAAGTCAATCTCTCCTCCACTTTTCCACAGGAGAGATTGACGTGTATATTCTTAATATTAGCTCTCTGTGAACATCCAAGGGCCAGCCTAGCTGCCCTGTTCTGAGCAAATTGCAATTTTCCTAAATCCTTTTTTGTGGCACCTGACCACACGACTGACCAGTAGTCCAGGTGAGACAAAACTAGGGCCTGTAGGACCTGCCTTGTTGATAGTGATGTTAAGAAGGTAGAAACTAGGACCTGTAGGACCTGCCTTGTTGATAGTGTTGTTAAGGTAGAAACTAGGGCCTGTAGGACCTGCCTTGTTGATAGTGTTGTTAAGGTAGAAACTAGGACCTGAAGGACCTGCCTTGTTGATAGTGTTGTTAAGAAGGTATAAACTAGGACCTGTAGGACCTGCCTTGTTGACAGTGTTGTTAAGGTAGAAACTAGGACCTGTAGGACCTGCCTTGTTGATAGTGTTGTTAAGAAGGTAGAAACTAGAGCCTGTAGGACCTGCCTTGTTGATAGTGCAGTTAAGAAGGTAGAAACTAGGACCTGTAGGACCTGCCTTGTTGATAGTGCTGTTAAGAAGGTAGAAACTAGGACCTGTAGGACCTGTCTTGTTGATAGTGTTGCTAAGAAGGTAGAAACTAGGACCTGTAGGATCTGCCTTGTTGATAGTGCTGTTAAGAAGGTAGAAACTAGGACCTGTAGGACCTGCCTTGTTGATAGTGCTGTTAAGAAGGTAGAAACTAGGGCCTGTAGGACCTGTCTTGTTGATAGTGTTGTCTAGAAGGTAGAAACTAGAGCCTGTAGGACCTGCCTTGTTGATTGTGCTGTTAAGAAGGTAGAAACTAGGGCCTGTAGGACCTGACTTGTTGATAGTGTTGTTAAGAAGGTAGAAACTAGAGCCTGTAGGACCTGCCTTGTTGATAGTGCTGTTAAGAAGGTAGAAACTAGAGCCTGTAGGACCTGCCTTGTTGATAGTGCTGTTAAGAAGGTAGAAACTAGGGCCTGTAGGACCTGCCTTGTTGATAGTGTTGTTAAGGTAGAAACTAGGACCTGCCTTGTTGATAGTGTTGTTAAGAAGGTAGAAACTAGGGCCTGTAGGACCTGCCTTGTTGATAGTGTTGTTAAGAAGGTAGAAACTAGGGCCTGTAGGACCTGCCTTGTTGATAGTGCTGTTAAGAAGGTTAAAACTAGGGCCTGTAGGACCTGCCTTGTAGATAGTGCTGTTAAGAAGGTAGAAACTAGAGCCTGTAGGACCTGCCTTGTTGATAGTGTTGTTAAGAAGGTATAAACTAGGGCCTGTAGGACCTGCCTTGTTGATAGTGCTGTTAAGAAGGTAGAAACTAGGGCCTGTAGGACCTGCCTTGTTGATAGTGTTGTTAAGAAGGTAGAAACTAGGGCCTGTAGGACCTGCCTTGTTGATAGTGTTGTTAAGAAGGTAGAAACTAGGGCCTGTAGGACCTGACTTGTTGATAGTGCTGTTAAGAAGGTAGAAACTAGAGCCTGTAGGACCTGCCTTGTTGATAGTGCCGTTAAGAAGGTAGAAACTAGAGCCTGTAGGACCTGCCTTGTTGATAGTGTTGTTAAGAAGGTAGAAACTAGAGCCTGTAGGACCTGCCTTGTTGATAGTGCAGTTAAGAAGGTAGAAACTAGGACCTGTAGGACCTGCCTTGTTGATAGTGCTGTTAAGAAGGTAGAAACTAGGACCTGTAGGACCTGCCTTGTTGATAGTGCAGTTAAGAAGGTAGAAACTAGGACCTGTAGGACCTGCCTTGTTGATAGTGCTGTTACGAAGGTAGAAACTAGGGCCTGTAGGACCTGCCTTGTTGATAGTGCTGTTAAGAAGGTAGAAACTAGAGCCTGTAGGACCTGCCTTGTTGATAGTGTTGTTAAGAAGGTAGAAACTAGAGCCTGTAGGACCTGCCTTGTTGATTGTGCTGTTAAGAAGGTAGAAACTAGGGCCTGTAGGACCTGCCTTATACATTTACATTTAAGTCATTTAGCAGACGCTCTTATCCAGAGCCTGTAGCACACCCCTGCTACCCTGTCTAGCCCGGGCCTACGAACTGTTAGCTTGTTAGCACAGGCCTGCTAACCGTCTGAATCGCCGCGTCCCAAACACTCTCTGGACCCATATTTACTTTCTATCTCTTTTTGATTTTTAAATTGTTTGTACCTTCCGGAAACCTGCCTCACCCCATTGTGATACGGAATCGCTATTATTTTTAATTTTTTAGAACACACTCAAGAACCTCCAGACGCTAACCAGCTAACTAGCTACAAGCTATTTAGTCACTGTTAGTTTTTTTTAACCTGGATAACACTCGCCAGTCCAGCTTTTACATTTACATTACATTTAAGTCATTTAGCAGACGCTCTTATCCAGAGCGACTTACAAATTGGTGCATTCATCTTATGACATCCAGTAGAACAGTCACTTTACAATAGTGCATCTAAATCTTAAAGGGGGGTGAGAAGGATTACTTATCCTATCCTAGGTATTCCTTAAAGAGGTGGGGTTTCAGGTGTCTCCGGAAGGTGGTGATTGACTCCGCTGTCCTGGCGTCGTGAGGGAGTTTGTTCCACCATTGGGGGCCAGAGCAGCGAACAGTTTTGACTGGGCTGAGCGGGAACTGTACTTCCTCAGTGGTAGGGAGGTGAGCAGGCCAGAGGTGGATGAACGCAGTGCCCTTGTTTGGGTGTAGGGCCTGATCAGAGCCTGGAGGTACTGAGGTGCCTTTCCCTCACAGCTCCGTAGGCAAGCATCATGGTCTTGTAGCGGATGCGAGCTTCAACTGGAAGCCAGTGGAGAGAGCGGAGGAGCGGGGTGACGTGAGAGAACTTGGGAAGGTTGAACACCAGACGGGCTGCGGCGTTCTGGATGAGTTGTAGGGTTTAATGGCACAGGCAGGGAGCCCAGCCAACAGCGAGTTGCAGTAATCCAGACGGGAGATGACAAGTGCCTGGATTAGGACCTGCGCCGCTTCCTGTGTGAGGCAGGGTCGTACTCTGCGGATGTTGTAGAGCATGAACCTACAGGAACGGGCCACCGCCTTGATGTTAGTTGAGAACGACAGGGTGTTGTCCAGGATCACGCCAAGGTTCTTAGCGCTCTGGGAGGAGGACACAATGGAGTTGTCAACCGTGATGGCCTACACATTGCCTACACATTGACTCAGTACCCCCTGTATATAGCCTCCACATTGACTCTGTACCGGTACCCCCTGTATATAGCCTCCACATTGACTCTGTACCAGTACCCCCTGTATATAGCCTCCACATTGACTCTGTACCAGTACCCCCTGTATATAGCCTCCACATTGACTCTGTACCGGTACCCCCTGTATATAGCCTCCACATTGACTCTGTACCAGTACCCCCTGTATATAGCCTCCACATTGACTCTGTACCAGTACCCCTGTATATAGCCTCCACATTGACTCTGTACCAGTACCCCCTGTATATAGCCTCCACATTGACTCTGTACCGGTAACCCCTGTATATAGCCTCCACATTGACTCTGTACCGTACCCCTGTATATAGCCTCCACATTGACGCAGTACCCCTGTATATAGCCTCCACATTGACTCTGTACCAGTACCCCTGTATATAGCCTCCACATTGACTCTGTACCAGTACCCCTGTATATAGCCTCCACATTGACTCTGTACCAGTACCCCTGTATATAGCCTCCACATTGACTCTGTACCCACATTGACTCTGTACCCCTGTATATAGCCTCCACATTGACTCTGTACCAGTACCCCTGTATATAGCCTCCACATTGACTCTGTACCAGTACCCCTGTATATAGCCTCCACATTGACTCTGTACCGTACCCCTGTATATAGCCTACACATTGACGCAGTACCCCCTGTATATAGCCTCCACATTGACTCTGTACCAGTACCCCCTGTATATAGCCTCCACATTGACTCTGTACCAGTACCCCTGTATATAGCCTCCACATTGACTCTGTACCAGTACCCCTGTATATAGCCTCCACATTGACTCTGTACCGGTACCCCTGTATATAGACTCCACATTGACTCTGTACCGGTACCCCCTGTATATAGCCTCCACATTGACTCTGTACCGGTTCCCCTGTATATAGCCTCCACATTGACTCAGTACCCCTGTATATAGCCTCCACATTGACTCAGTACCCCTGTATATAGCCTCCACATTGACTCTGTACCGGTACCCCTGTATATAGCCTCCACATTGACTCTGTACCAGTACCCCTGTATATAGCCTCCACATTGACTCTGTACCAGTACCCCTGTATATAGCCTCCACATTGACTCTGTACCCCCTGTATATAGCCTCCACATTGACTCTGTACCAGTACCCCTGTATATAGCCTCCACATTGACTCTGTACCAGTACCCCCTGTATATAGCCTCCACATTGACTCTGTACCCCCTGTATATAGCCTCCACATTGACTCTGTACCAGTACCCCTGTATATAGCCTCCACATTGACTCTGTACCAGTACCCCCTGTATATAGCCTCCACATTGACTCTGTACCGGTACCCCCTGTATATAGTCTCCACATTGACTCTGTACCAGTACCCCCTGTATATAGCCTCCACATTGACTCTGTACCAGTACCCCCTGTATATAGCCTCCACATTGACTCTGTACCGGTACCCCCTGTATATAGCCTCCACATTGACTCTGTACCGGTACCCCCTGTATATAGCCTCCACATTAACTCAGTACCCCCTGTATATAGCCTCCACATTGACTCTGTACCAGTACCCCCTGTATATAGCCTCCACATTGACTCTGTACCAGTACCCCCTGTATATAGCCTCCACATTGACTCTGTACCCCCTGTATATAGCCACCACATTGACTCTGTACCAGTACCCCCTGTATATAGAATCCACATTGACTCTGTACCAGTAACCCCTGTATATAGCCTCCACATTGACTCTGTACCCCCTGTATATAGCCTCCACATTGACTCTGTACCAGTACCCCCTGTATATAGCCTCCACATTGACTCTGTACCGGTACCCCTGTATATAGTCTACACACTGACTCTGTACCAGTACCCCTGTATATAGTCTACACATTGACTCTGTACCGGTACCCCCTGTATATAGTCTACACATTGACTCTGTACCAGTACCCCTGTATATAGTCTACACATTGACTCTGTACCAGTACCCCTGTATATAGTCTACACATTGACTCTGTACCGGTACCCCCTGTATATAGACTCCACATTGACTCTGTACCCCCTATATATAGCCTCCACATTGACTCTGTACCCCCTGTATATAGCCTCCACATTGACTCTGTACCCCCTGTATATAGCCTCCACATTGACTCTGTACCCCCTGTATATAGCCTCCACATTGACTCTGTACCAGTACCCCCTGTATATAGACTCCACATTGACTCTGTACCCCCTGTATATAGACTCCACATTGACTCTGTACCCCCTGTATATAGCCTCCACATTGACTCTGTACCCCCTGTATATAGCCTCCACATTGACTCTGTACCCCCTGTATATAGCCTCCACATTGACTCTGTACCCCCTGTATATAGCCTCCACATTGACTCTGTACCCCCTGTATATAGCCTCCACATTGACTCTGTACCCCCTGTATATAGCCTCCACATTGACTCTGTACCCCCTGTATATAGCCTCCACATTGACTCTGTACCCCCTGTATATAGCCTCCACATTGACTCTGTACCAGTACCCCCTGTATATAGCCTCCACATTGACTCTGTACCCCCTGTATATAGCCTCCACATTGACTCTGTTCCCCCTGTATATAGCCTCCACATTGACTCTGTACCCCCTGTATATAGCCTCCACATTGACTCTGTACCCCCTGTATATAGTCTACACATTGACTCTGTACCAGTACCCCTGTATATAGCCTCCACATTGACTCTGTACCAGTACCCCCTGTATATAGCCTCCACATTGACTCTGGACCAGTACCCCCTGTATATAGCCTCCACATTGACTCTGTACCAGTACCCCCTGTATATAGCCTCCACATTGACTCTGTACCCCCTGTATATAGCCTCCACATTGACTCTGTTCCCCCTGTATATAGCCTCCACATTGACTCTGTACCCCCTGTATATAGCCTCCACATTGACTCTGTACCCCCTGTATATAGTCTACACATTGACTCTGTACCAGTACCCCTGTATATAGCCTCCACATTGACTCTGTACCAGTACCCCCTGTATATAGCCTCCACATTGACTCTGTACCAGTACCCCCTGTATATAGCCTCCACATTGACTCTGTACCCCTGTATATAGCCTCCACATTGACTCTGTACCAGTACCCCTGTATATAGACTCCACATTGACTCTGTACCAGTACCCCTGTATATAGCCTCCACATTGACTCTGTACCAGTACCCCCTGTATATAGCCTACACATTGACTCTGTACCAGTACCCCCTGTATATAGCCTCCACATTGACTCTGTACCAGTACCCCTGTATATAGACTCCACATTGACTCTGTACCAGTACCCCTGTATATAGCCTCCACATTGACTCTGTACCGGTTCCCCTGTATATAGCCTCCACATTGACTCAGTACCCCTGTATATAGCCTCCACATTGACTCAGTACCCCCCTGTATATAGCCTCCACATTGACTCTGTACCGGTACCCCTGTATATAGCCTCCACATTGACTCTGTACCAGTACCCCTGTATATAGCCTCCACATTGACTCTGTACCAGTACCCCTGTATATAGCCTCCACATTGACTCTGTACCGGTACCCCCTGTATATAGCCTCCACATTGACTCTGTACCAGTACCCCTGTATATAGCCTCCACATTGACTCTGTACCGGTACCCCTGTATATAGTCTCCACATTGACTCTGTACCAGTACCCCTGTATATAGCCTCCACATTGACTCTGTACCAGTACCCCTGTATATAGCCTCCACATTGACTCTGTACCGTACCCCTGTATATAGCCTCCACATTGACTCTGTACCCCCTGTATATAGCCTCCACATTGACTCTGTACCCCCTGTATATAGCCTCCACATTGACTCTGTACCCCCTGTATATAGCCTCCACATTGACTCTGTACCCCCTGTATATAGCCTCCACATTGACTCTGTACCAGTACCCCCTGTATATAGCCTCCACATTGACTCTGTACCAGTACCCCCTGTATATAGCCTCCACATTGACTCTGTACCGGTACCCCCTGTATATAGCCTCCACATTGACTCTGTACCCCCTGTATATAGCCTCCACATTGACTCTGTACCGGTACCCCTGTATATAGCCTCCACATTGACTCTGTACCAGTACCCCCTGTATATAGCCTCCACATTGACTCTGTACCAGTACCCCCTGTATATAGCCTCCACATTGACTCTGTACCGGTACCCCTGTATATAGCCTCCACATTGACTCTGTACCGTACCCCTGTATATAGCCTCCACATTGACTCAGTACCCCTGTATATAGCCTCCACATTGACTCTGTACCAGTACCCCTGTATATAGCCTCCACATTGACTCTGTACCAGTACCCCTGTATATAGCCTCCACATTGACTCTGTACCCCTGTATATAGCCACCACATTGACTCTGTACCAGTACCCCTGTATATAGAATCCACATTGACTCTGTACCAGTAACCCCTGTATATAGCCTCCACATTGACTCTGTACCCCCCCTGTATATAGCCTCCACATTGACTCTGTACCAGTACCCCTGTATATAGCCTCCACATTGACTCTGTACCCCCTGTATATAGCCTCCACATTGACTCTGTACCCCCTGTATATAGCCTCCACATTGACTCTGTACCAGTACCCTGTATATAGCCTCCACATTGACTCTGTACCAGTACCCCCTGTATATAGCCTCCACATTGACTCTGTACCCCTGTATATAGCCTCCACATTGACTCTGTACCCCCTGTATATAGCCTCCACATTGACTCTGTACCCCCTGTATATAGCCTCCACATTGACTCTGTACCCCCTGTATATAGCCTCCACATTGACTCTGTACCCCCTGTATATAGCCTCCACATTGACTCTGTACCGGTACCCCCTGTATATAGCCTCCACATTGACTCTGTACCGGTACCCCTGTATATAGTCTACACACTGACTCTGTACCAGTACCCCTGTATATAGTCTACACATTGACTCTGTACCGGTACCCCCTGTATATAGTCTACACATTGACTCTGTACCAGTACCCCTGTATATAGTCTACACATTGACTCTGTACCAGTACCCCTGTATATAGTCTCCACATTGACTCTGTACCGGTACCCCCTGTATATAGCCTCCACATTGACTCTGTACCCCCCTGTATATAGCCTCCACATTGACTCTGTACCCCCTGTATATAGCCTCCACATTGACTCTGTACCCCTGTATATAGCCTCCACATTGACTCTGTACCCCTGTATATAGCCTCCACATTGACTCTGTACCAGTACCCCTGTATATAGCCTCCACATTGACTCTGTACCAGTACCCCTGTATATAGCCTCCACATTGACTCTGTACCAGTACCCCTGTATATAGCCTCCACATTGACTCTGTACCAGTACCCCTGTATATAGCCTCCACATTGACTCTGTACCGGTACCCCCTGTATATAGCCTCCACATTGACTCTGTACCAGTACCCCCTGTATATAGCCTCCACATTGACTCTGTACCAGTACCCCCTGTATATAGCCTCCACATTGACTCTGTACCAGTACCCCTGTATATAGTCTCCACATTGACTCTGTACCAGTACCCCCTGTATATAGCCTCCACATTGACTCTGTACCAGTACCCCCTGTATATAGCCTCCACATTGACTCTGTACCGGTACCCCTGTATATAGCCTCCACATTGACTCTGTACCAGTACCCCTGTATATAGCCTCCACATTGACTCTGTACCCCCTGTATATAGCCTCCACATTGACTCTGTACCCCCCTGTATATAGCCTCCACATTGACTCTGTACCCCTGTATATAGCCTCCACATTGACTCTGTACCCCCCCTGTATATAGCCTCCACATTGACTCTGTACCGGTACCCCTGTATATAGTCTCCACACTGACTCTGTACCAGTACCCCTGTGTATAGTCTACACATTGACTCTGTACCGTACCCCTGTATATAGCCTCCACATTGACTCTGTACCAGTACCCCTGTATATAGTCTCCACATTGACTCTGTACCAGTACCCCTGTATATAGCCTCCACATTGACTCTGTACCGGTACCCCTGTATATAGCCTCCACATTGACTCTGTACCCCCTGTATATAGCCTCCACATTGACTCTGTACCCCCTGTATATAGCCTCCACATTGACTCTGTATCCCCTGTATATAGCCTCCACATTGACTCTGTACCCCCTGTATATAGCCTCCACATTGACTCTGTACCAGTACCCCCTGTATATAGCCTCCACATTGACTCTGTACCCCCTGTATATAGCCTCCACATTGACTCTGTACCAGTACCCCTGTATATAGCCTCCACATTGACTCTGTACCAGTACCCCCTGTATATAGCCTCCACATTGACTCTGTACCCCCTGTATATAGCCTCCACATTGACTCTGTACCCCCTGTATATAGCCTCCACATTGACTCTGTACCCCCTGTATATAGCCTCCACATTGACTCTGTACCAGTACCCCCTGTATATAGCCTCCACATTGACTCTGTACCAGTACCCCTGTATATAGCCTCCACATTGACTCTGTACCAGTACCCCCTGTATATAGCCTCCACATTGACTCTGTACCGTACCCCCTGTATATAGCCTCCACATTGACTCTGTACCGGTACCCCTGTATATAGCCTCCACATTGACTCAGTACCCCTGTATATAGCCTCCACATTGACTCTGTACCAGTACCCCCTGTATATAGCCTCCACATTGACTCTGTACCGGTACCCCTGTATATAGCCTCCACATTGACTCTGTACCGGTACCCCCTGTATATAGCCTCCACATTAACTCAGTACCCCCTGTATATAGCCTCCACATTGACTCAGTACCCCTGTATATAGCCTCCACATTGACTCTGTACCCCTGTATATAGCCTCCACATTGACTCTGTACCAGTACCCCTGTATATAGCCTCCACATTGACTCTGTACCAGTACCCCTGTATATAGCCTCCACATTGACTCTGTACCAGTACCCCTGTATATAGCCTCCACATTGACTCTGTACCAGTACCCCTGTATATAGCCTCCACATTGACTCTGTACCGGTACCCCCTGTATATAGTCTCCACATTGACTCTGTACCAGTACCCCTGTATATAGCCTCCACATTGACTCTGTACCAGTACCCCTGTATATAGCCTCCACATTGACTCTGTACCGGTACCCCTGTATATAGCCTCCACATTGACTCTGTACCGGTACCCCTGTATATAGCCTCCACATTGACTCAGTACCCCTGTATATAGCCTCCACATTGACTCTGTACCAGTACCCCTGTATATAGCCTCCACATTGACTCTGTACCAGTACCCCCTGTATATAGCCTCCACATTGACTCTGTACCCCCTGTATATAGCCACCACATTGACTCTGTACCAGTACCCCCTGTATATAGAATCCACATTGACTCTGTACCAGTAACCCCTGTATATAGCCTCCACATTGACTCTGTACCCCCTGTATATAGCCTCCACATTGACTCTGTACCAGTACCCCCTGTATATAGCCTCCACATTGACTCTGTACCAGTACCCCTGTATATAGCCTCCACATTGACTCTGTACCCCCTGTATATAGCCTCCACATTGACTCTGTACCAGTACCCCCTGTATATAGCCTCCACATTGACTCTGTACCAGTACCCCCTGTATATAGCCTCCACATTGACTCTGTACCCCTGTATATAGCCTCCACATTGACTCTGTACCCCCTGTATATAGCCTCCACATTGACTCTGTACCCCCTGTATATAGCCTCCACATTGACTCTGTACCCCCTGTATATAGCCTCCACATTGACTCTGTACCCCCTGTATATAGCCTCCACATTGACTCTGTACCGGTACCCCCTGTATATAGCCTCCACATTGACTCTGTACCAGTACCCCTGTATATAGTCTACACACTGACTCTGTACCAGTACCCTGTATATAGTCTACACATTGACTCTGTACCAGTACCCCTGTATATAGTCTACACATTGACTCTGTACCAGTACCCTGTATATAGTCTACCACATTGACTCTGTACCAGTACCCCTGTATATAGTCTCCACATTGACTCTGTACCGGTACCCCCTGTATATAGACTCCACATTGACTCTGTACCCCCTGTATATAGCCTCCACATTGACTCTGTACCCCTGTATATAGCCTCCACATTGACTCTGTACCCCCCCTGTATATAGCCTCCACATTGACTCTGTACCCCCCTGTATATAGCCTCCACATTGACTCTGTACCAGTACCCCTGTATATAGACTCCACATTGACTCTGTACCCCCTGTATATAGACTCCACATTGACTCTGTACCCCCTGTATATAGCCTCCACATTGACTCTGTACCCCTGTATATAGCCTCCACATTGACTCTGTACCCCTGTATATAGCCTCCACATTGACTCTGTACCCCTGTATATAGCCTCCACATTGACTCTGTACCCCCTGTATATAGCCTCCACATTGACTCTGTACCCCTGTATATAGCCTCCACATTGACTCTGTACCCCTGTATATAGCCTCCACATTGACTCTGTACCCCCTGTATATAGCCTCCACATTGACTCTGTACCAGTACCCCCTGTATATAGCCTCCACATTGACTCTGTACCCCTGTATATAGCCTCCACATTGACTCTGTTCCCCTGTATATAGCCTCCACATTGACTCTGTACCAGTACCCCTGTATATAGCCTCCACATTGACTCTGTACCAGTACCCCTGTATATAGCCTCCACATTGACTCTGGACCAGTACCCCCTGTATATAGCCTCCACATTGACTCTGTACCCCCTGTATATAGCCTCCACATTGACTCAGTACCAGTTCCCCCTGTATATAGACTCCACATTGACTCTGTACCAGTACCCCCTGTATATAGCCTCCACATTGACTCTGTACCAGTACCCCCTGTATATAGCCTCCACATTGACTCTGTACCCCCTGTATATAGCCTCCACATTGACTCTGTACCCCCTGTATATAGCCTCCACATTGACTCTGTTCCCCCTGTATATAGCCTCCACATTGACTCTGTACCCCCTGTATATAGCCTCCACATTGACTCTGTACCCCCTGTATATAGTCTACACATTGACTCTGTACCAGTACCCCTGTATATAGCCTCCACATTGACTCTGTACCAGTACCCCCTGTATATAGCCTCCACATTGACTCTGGACCAGTACCCCCTGTATATAGCCTCCACATTGACTCTGTACCCCCTGTATATAGCCTCCACATTGACTCAGTACCGGTTCCCCCTGTATATAGACTCCACATTGACTCTGTACCAGTACCCCCTGTATATAGCCTCCACATTGACTCTGTACCAGTACCCCCTGTATATAGCCTCCACATTGACTCTGTACCCCCTGTATATAGCCTCCACATTGACTCAGTACCGGTTCCCCCTGTATATAGCCTCCACATTGACTCTGTACCAGTACCCCCTGTATATAGCCTCCACATTGACTCTGTTCCGGTACCCCCTGTATATAGCCTCCACATTGACTCAGTACCCCCTGTATATAGCCTCCGCATTGACTCTGTACCGGTACCCCCTGTATATAGCCTCCACATTGACTCTGTACCCCCTGTATATAGCCTCCGCATTGACTCTGTACCGGTACCCCCTGTATATAGCCTCCGCATTGACTCTGTACCCCCTGTATATAGCCTCCGCATTGACTCTGTACCCCCTGTATATAGCCTCCGCATTGACTCTGTACCCCCTGTATATAGCCTCCGCATTGACTCTGTACCGGTACCCCCTGTATATAGCCTCCGCATTGACTCTGTACCCCCTGTATATAGCCTCCACATTGACTCTGTACCGGTACCCCCTGTATATAGCCTCCACATTGACTCAGTACCCCCTGTATATAGCCTCCACATTGACTCTGTAACGGTACCCCCTGTATATAGCCTCCACATTGACTCAGTACCCCCTGTATATAGCCTCCACATTGACTCTGTACCGGTAACCCCTGTATATAGCCTCCACATTGACTCAGTACCCCCTGTATATAGCCTCCACATTGACTCTGTACCGGTACCCCCTGTATATAGCCTCCACATTGACTCTGTACCAGTACCCCCTGTATATAGCCTCCACATTGACTCAGTACCCCCTGTATATAGCCTCCACATTGACTCTGTACCAGTACCCCCTGTATATAGCCTCCACATTGACTCTGTACCGTAATACCCTGTATATAGCCTCCACATTGACTCTGTACCCCCTGTATATAGCCTCCACATTGACTCTGTACCCCCTGTATATAGCCTCCACATTGACTCAGTACCCCCTGTATATAGCCTCCACATTGACTCAGTACCCCCTGTATATAGCCTCCACATTGACTCTGTTCCCCCTGTATATAGCCTCCACATTGACTCTGTACCTGTACCCCCTGTATATAGCCTCCACATTGACTCAGTACCCCCTGTATATAGCCTCCACATTGACTCTGTACCCCCTGTATATAGCCTCCACATTGACTCTGTTCCCCCTGTATATAGCCTCCACATTGACTCTGTACCAGTACCCCCTGTATATAGCCTCCACATTGACTCTGTACCAGTACCCCCTGTATATAGCCTCCACATTGACTCTGTACCAGCACCCCCTGTATATAGCCTCCACATTGACTCTGTACCAGTACCCCCTGTATATAGCCTCCACATTGACTCTGTACCGGTACCCCCTGTATATAGCCTCCACATTGACTCAGTACCCCCTGTATGTAGCCTCCACATTGACTCTGTACCGGTACCCCCTGTATATAGCCTCCACATTGACTCTGTACCGGTACCCCCTGTATATAGCCTCCACATTGACTCTGTACCAGTACCCCCTGTATATAGCCTCCACATTGACTCAGTACCCCCTGTATATAGCCTCCACATTGACTCTGTACCCCCTGTATATAG